>NW_028258307.1:6197500-6500000 GCF_053883595.1 Heterocephalus glaber | reverse complement strand
TTCTTAGGATTGTGTGTCTTTCAAGTTGCACAACCATAATTGACATGCAGGATCCAATTGTATGCAAAGCTCTTTAGTTTTTTATGAAACAGCAAGCCTGGGAAGATCCATTAAAAACCTGAAGTCTCAGATGGGAAACAAGAAAAAGTTGAGGGAAAATATAGTGAAAATATGAGAAGAAAATAAGAAGACATGGAAAATATTTTTTTGTTGTGAGAGGGTACACCCCAGACAAAATGAAATTATATACAGTCCTTACCTGGCTTTGCCAATAACTATTTTTAGCCTTAGACAAATAATATAAATTCCTTGAGCATATTCCCATTTATCCATGTATAAGATGGAATTAAGAATCCATGGGCTGTCAATATCCAAAGGGGTACTGTAGTTTGGGCATTGAAAGACAGTATGAAGAAGAGAAAAGACAAACATGTACATGGTCAAGAAAGGTAGGTATTGTGTGTTGATCAGCGGCCTATCAGAAGGATAACTATTCCTGAGCTTGTCAGGGACAAGGGCCTCTAGATAGAGAATCCTGCATCACCCACCTCTGAGTGCAAAGTACATTTGGGGAAAGACTCACTTATTACTTGTACATATTTCATTGATGACCCTTTGTTTTACTGGTTTTTATTCCCCCTGTGATATGCTTTTAGAATTTTTTGTCATATATCTAGTGAGTTTCTTCCTCCTTTGATAAGTCTAAGTCTCAGATCGAACTTCTGGGTCAAATCACTTAATGCTTACAGCCATTCTGTGCAACAAATCACTGTCATCATTTTACACATAAGAAAATTGAGATAAAGATGAAAATAGCTGGTTTGTCTCTTCATCACATAGCTACTAATTATTGGAACAGAGACTCAAACTCAACTAACTAATCCAAGTTCTTAGATTCCTTCCAGACATACTGCCTGCTGCAAAACTAGCTAGTTGGCACAGAAAATAACATGTAATACTATAGCATTTATTATGGAATCTCTATTATTTTTCTCCAGTGATACTTTATTTTATATGCATTGTGTCAGTGAAATTCATCTGATGCTGTAGTCAAACCTCATGCCCTTTTGACAATCCAATGTTGAAAGTCACTTCTTAACCCCCCATTTTGTTACTCATGATTAGCACAACATCTGGAAAATGACAAATATTTAATAAATCAACTGCTGAAGAGCCTCTAATAAAAAATTCTGGGTTTAAAATATTGTGCAATTTATGTTTACCTGGTTGTTTTCTTTAGTTCTTCAATACAAATGTGTGCAAAATCTCTATTTGTGAAGTTATACCAGGGATAGAAAGATTAAACTTTTTTACTCTTATCTACCCTAACTTTAATGACTAAGTAAATATAGGAATACAATAATTGTGGAAATAAAGACAAATCACTGAAAATGTGCATATGAGGAAGCACAGAAGAACTGTGTTTTAGAAGAAGGTATAAGAGTTTTGTCAAGGAAAGTGTCATTGAAAACTTGAATTACAGGCAGTTTATTAAACCTACAAAGGAAGAAGAGGACATGGGCT
The DNA here is from genome assembly GCF_053883595.1 of Heterocephalus glaber. Lineage (NCBI taxonomy): Eukaryota > Metazoa > Chordata > Mammalia > Rodentia > Bathyergidae > Heterocephalus > Heterocephalus glaber. Next base: position 6,498,476 of record NW_028258307.1, on the reverse strand, counting down.
TTCTAGGGAGGTAATGGGGTTAAATATTCATCATAGTTTCAGAAAAGGCATGGCAGGTTCAAGCAACTGCAAGCAGATCATCAAGATTACAGTGAACCAAATTTTATTTTTTAGTTTTGAGCACCTTTATGTTTACATATTCCACTGTTCATTTCAACATGCACACATATTTATGCATACCCAACTTTTGAAAACCTTAATCAAGTACAATACAAGAGAAAAGAGAATAGTGAAGTAAATTAGAAAATAAGGAAGTTATCGAAATCATAAAGCCATGGGTCAGATAAGACACATAAAATGTAAAACACACAATCCTACATGCTTAAGTATGTGTGTCAAGTTTTACTCCAAACTGCTTAAAAACAAAAAAGTAAACAGATAATAGAAGTAAACAGGATTAGTATAAAAATCACAAGCAGGAACAAACATACTACAACTAAACATAAACAACTACAAGTAAAATTACATAAATAAAATTAAATTAACCAGCTGTCCCCCCTCACCCCAATTAAACCAGTGGCTCAGAGGGAACATAGCTCTTCCTTCATTTGAGGCCAGAAAGTTCTGGATGACGTTCTGTTGGGTCAAGGTATAGAACCTTTTGATACCTTTTTCCAGGTCACGCAACGGGACAGCGCCTAAATACTTCATATATTCAATCACCCGCTTGCTCCAATCCACACACAGATCACACACATTCAGAAAAGAACCCCAACAGGGAGCAGGATGTAGGTTCCAATTAGGACGTTCTTCAAAATTTTTCACCAGTAATTGGAGTGCAGCTTAGGAATAAATATTTCTAATTGAGCTGCATACTATGAATTGAAAAACCAAATAATAGCTTATTTACTTAGATCATCACTGAACAAATCCAAAAGTTAATTTCTCCTCTTCTTAGAATAAATGATTTTTCTATATATATTATGATTTAAAATATACATATATACATCATAGCATGTCTAAATTTTTCATTAAAGGAGCTCATCTGAAAATCCAATAGCTTTAATGATAGGAGTTACATTTTCTATTACTGTACAACTATTGGATATACATGCTTTTGAAATCTCAATTGAATATTTGATTATCTCCAAATATTATGGAGGATAGTAGCACAAATGCTAAAATCTCAATAATAGGAATCTTAAAATGATATTTCAAAAAAGTAGACCTTAATAAATAATTGAAGGGCTTAAATCTATTTGTTTTTCTGTAGATTCATTCTCATACACCTTGCTCTTCTTTCGATCAGAGTAGAGTGTTAGAATATTTATTTTCTTAACCTTACAATTATTTTAGTTGTAATTAATTTCCCTTGGAGTAAGAGAAGTAACAGTCAAAATAATACATAATTGTCTTCATTGAATAAAATCAGTGTTGAAAGTGTCCTTTGTGTAATACTGGTTCCTTACCAAGTGTGAGCATCAAAATTCTCTATGTAGAAATGTCAACACCAGTGTTTGATGACATCAGTGTTCTGAATGTTGATCATCCCAGGAGACATGTAGCTCTGCCTCATTGCTGTTTCAACTTGCAATTCTTAATGACATACTGATTTCAGATAATTTTCATATGGTTATTTGCTAGACTTTGGCTTTTGCACCTTTTATTTTGTTACAACTGAAGATAATGCCACAGATAGAAATTATATTGGAGTTCTCTAATTTCTCTTCAGATTATGACTGTCCCAGGGGACTGACTCCAAGGATCTCAAATAAACCCTACATGACAGTCTGTGGGATGGTGCAATAGTGTCTCATCACAAAAACCACACGAGGTGTTTGCTTTAGACTTCTGCTTCCAACATAAAACAACAAATGGAAAGGAAAAAAGGAAGTAAGATAGCTTGGCTGATAAAATTAGATTTAATATTAAAAGTGGAATTGAAGGACCCACTCAATCGAATAATTTTCTAAATAAATTTAATGAAAATATATGTCTTCATTTTCTTAAACAACTCAGGGGTTTTCTGCAAATTTCTAAGGTGTCACTGCCCTCCATACACACACAAACTAAGAAAACTGGAAGAAACCACTGGTAGAATATGGGAATGCAGGTGGGCTCAGTTTTGGACTTTTGTGTGTGGCTTTGGATTGGGACTTGGGCAGCTGGACAAGTCTGAGAGAGAAAAATGGAAACAGAAGATGGTCTTCTGCTACTCTGGCTGCTTCCTGATTCAGCCTTGATCCCACAGTGTCCCGTGTATGTCTGCAACAACCAGAACTAATCACGGTGGACTCACAAATAAAACCAAAGGGACCGAGAAGCCCTGTGCAGGGAGCTGCCAGGGTACATGAACCTAGCAGATGCATGGCAGAAACTTTGTCACTAATCCTGCTAAACTTGCTTCTTCTCTGGGGACAAAAGATAGAGATCTGGCCTGAGAGCTATCTGTGGGTGATGAGGGATTGAGTTGTTTTCTAGTGCCTGAGTTTCCAGAATCTGTGAGGAGGGCTGACACCTCTCCACAACCTAAGTTTTCCACTTGATCATACCTAAAACCTGTCCATCTCAATATACATAGTTTAATAGAATAAGCAATGGTTTCATGTAAAAATGAGATAATTTGTCAGAATAGAAGTGCACTAGGAAAGTAAATACTGAGCAAAATATACTACATTGGATTACAGATTTCAACCTAAGCAGAAATGCAAGCAGATTTCATTGAAAGAAATACAGCTGAAAATAAAAGGAATATTTCTTACAAATAAATTCACCACAAAAAAATTATAATCTCAAATATTATATGCCTAGCTATGATGCTCAAAAATACATGATACCCAAACAGTAAGGGAGAAGTAAACAAAATCATTTTTAAAATTTTATGAAAAAAATACATTCCACTGCTCCAAGCCCCGAGAAAGGGGCTTCTGGGCCACCAGCCCACTGCTCCCAGCCACAAGGAAGGGGGTTCTGGGCCCCAGCCCACCACTTCCAGCACAGAGGAGGTGAGTCACCAACAGCACCCACCCCCCATCAAAATGAGAAGACAAATAAACAACTCTCAAAACAAGACTTCCATATCACCTACAGCAACCCCAGAGGGAAATGAGATGGAACACTCTGATACTCAACCACCTGGACCAACTGAACTGGCAACAAAAGAGGATCTGGAAAAAATGAAATCAGAAATAATTTCTCAGATAACAGCAGAGATTGTGCCTATAGTGCAAGACATGATTAATAAATCTAGAGAGGACACAGATAAAAAAATAGAGGAGCTGAGGAACATGGTGGAATCCCAACATAGGAAACAAATGGAAACCATGAAATGATACAAACAGATTTCCAGGAGATTAAAAACTCCATTGAAAGTCTACACAGTAGAATGAGCCAATGCGAGGACAGAATTTCAGATATAGAAGATAAGATTGCAGTTAGTGACCAGGAAAAGAAAAATTGCTTCAGAATTGTAAGGGAGCATGAGAAATTAATCCAGCAGCTGGTAGACAATGCAAAGAAGAATAACATAAGACTGACTGGAGTCAATGAAGAAACAAGAGAGCGTGCAGATGACATAAAAAACCTGTTCACAGAAGTAATGGCAGAAAACTTCCCAAGTAGGGCAAAAGAACTTGACATCCAGAGAAGTGAGGCATATAGGACTCCAAATAGCCTTGATCAAAAAAAATGTACCCATAGGCATATAATTGTTAAGATTGCAGAAACCGAATAGAAGAACAAAGTTCTACAAACAGAGAAAAGAAACAAATCACATATAAAGGAAAGCCCATCAGAATCACAGCAGACATCTTAATGAAAACCCTCAAGGCAAGAAGAGCTTGGAGTGACATATTACCAGCCCTAAAAGAAAACAGCCTCCAACCCAGATTGATGTACCCTGCAAAACTCTCTTTCAAAACTGATGGAGAAATAAGATACTTTCATGACAAAGAGCACCTTAGGAACTTCATGAATACCAAGCCAGCACTCCAACAAATTTTAGATAATATCCTAGGAACAGACAATGAGGATCACAACCCCAGGAAGTACAGCAGAATGAATCCATCATGAGCAACAAGAAATTGAATGTAGAGGGGGAGAATCCAACAAAAAGAAAAAGTTATGACCATGATGTCAATACGTATCAGTTATAACCATCAATGTTAATGGTCTCAATTCACCAATCAAAAGAAATAGACTGGCAGAATGGGTCAAGAAGCAAATTCCAACAATATGCTGCATATAAGAAACATACTTAGTTCAAAAAGAAACTCAGAGATTGAAAGTTAAAGGGTGGAAAACAATACTCCATGTGACAGGAACCCCCAAAAAGCAGGAGTAGTTATCCTCTTTGCAGATCAAATGGATTTCAAACCAACATTGGTTAAGAGAGATAAAGAAGGACATTACATCCTTGTAAAGGGAACAATCCAACAGGAAGAGATGACAATCATAAATATCTATGCACCAAACGTTAGTGCACCCAACTATAAAAAAAAAATACTACCAGACATGAAAGGTCATATATGCACTAATACAATAGTAGTGGGGACCTCAAAAAACCACTGTCAGAAATAGATAGATCAACTAGACAAAAAATAAGTAATGAAATACTAGAACTCAAATGAACTCTTGAACAAATGAACTTAACAGATATTTACAGAGTGTTCCATCCCACAAAATCGGAATACACATTCTTTTCAGCTGCACACAGGTCATTCTCCAAAATAGACTCCATACTTGCAGATAGAACATGTTTAATTAAGTGCAAAGGAATTGAAGTTATCCCCTGTACTTTATCAGACCATAGTGTGATGAAATTGGAGATTAGTAGCAAAAGAAACTGCAAAAACTTCATAATCACATGGAAATTGAACAACACATTTCTGAATAACCAATGGGTCACAGAGAAAATTAAAGAAAACATCAGTTCCTTCAATTAAATGACAATGACAATACAATATATCAGAATCTATGGGACACAATGAAAGCAGTCTTATGAGGGAAATTCATAGCAGTGAATGTATATATTGGGAAAACAGAGAGCCCAATTAAACACCCTGATGTTGAACCTCAAGCTTGTAGAAAAAGAAGAGCAGGACAAACCCAACACTCATTCAAGGCAGGAAATCATAACAATCAGAGCAGAATTAAATTCAGTGGGGACAAAGAGAATGATACAAAAAAAATCAATGAAGCTAAGAGTTGGTTCTTTGAAACAATAAAAAAATTGACAAACCCTTAGCCAATCTTATCAGAAAAAGGAGAGCAAAGGCTCAAACCCATGCAATTAGGAGTGAAAAAGGTGAAATTACAGCGGACCTAGCAGAAATCCAGAGGATCATCAATACCTACTTCCAGAACCTATATGCCAATAAGATAGAAAACATAGAAGAAATGGACAGATTCCTAGATGCATATGAATTACCAAAGTTGAACGAAGACCTAAAAATTCTAAACAACCCAATATCAGTAAAGGAAATTGAAAATGTAATTAAAAACTTACCAAGAAAAGTTCGGGTCCTGATGGTTTCACTGCTGAATTCTACAAGACATTTAGAGAGGAATTACTGCCACTACTGTTTAAACTCTTCAGTGAAATTGAAAGGGCAGAAATACTCCTGAATTCATTCCTGGAAGCAAGCATCACCTTGATCCCCAAAGCAGAGAAAGACCCAACTGAAAAAGAGAACTATAGGCCAATCTCACTAACAAACATTGACGCAAAAATCCTTAATAAGGTACTGGCGAATAGAATGCAGAAGATCATCAAGAAGATCATACACCCTAACTAAGTGGGATTCATCCCAGGGATGCAGGGATGGTTCAACATATGCAAATCAATCAATGTAACACACTATATTAATAGAGCCAAGGACAAAAACCATATGATTATCTCCATAGATCCAGAAAAAGCATTTGACAAAATCCAACATGCATTTATGATAAAAACCAGACAAAAAACTGGAATAGATGGTCTCCACCTCAATCTGACAAAAGCCATCTATGAAAAACTAACAGCCAATATCATACTAAATGGTCAACAACTGAAATCCTTCACACTAAAATCAGGAACAAGACAAGGATGTCCACTATCACCACTTTTGTTCAATATAGTTTTGGAAACATTGGCCACAGCAGTTAGACAAGAGAAAAAAATAAAAGAAATAAAGATAGGAAATGAAGAAGTCAAACTGTCATTATTTGCAGATGACATGATACTCTATATAGAAGACCCCAAGAATACCACCAAAATTCTTCTAGACTCAATAACCAAATTCAGGAGAGTAGCTCGATACAAGGTCAACACACAAAAATCAATAGCTTTCCTCTACATGAGCAACAGACTCACTGAGAGAGAAATAGGGCAAATAATTCCTTTTACAATAGCATCCAAAAAACTAAAATATCTAGGAATCAACCTAACAAAAGAAATCAAAGACCTCTTCTCTGAAAACTATAGCATTCTGAAAAGGGAGATGGAAGATGATATCAGAAAATGGACAGACATCCCCTGCTCCTGGGTAGGAAGGATCAACATAGTGAAAATGGTCATACTTCCAAAACTGCTATATAGATTCAATGCAATCCTGATTGAAATTCTAGCAGCATACTTCATGGAACTTGAGAAAACAATCCAAAAATTCATTTGGAACAAGAAGAGACCCAGAATGGCAAAAGCAATTCTGGGTAACAGAGAAATGGCAGAGGGTATCAATCATTACCCCCAATTATACTACAAAGTATATACAAACTATACTACAAAGCTACTGTGCTAAAAACAGCACTGTACTGGGAAAGAAGCACACCTGAGGACCAGTGGAACAGGTTAGAAGATGCAGAAACAACTCCAGACACACTCAACCATCTTATCTTCAACAAAGAAGCCAAACACCCTCACTGGAGGAAAGATAGCCTCTTTAATAAATGATGCTTTAAAAATTGGGTTTCAACTTGCCAAAGATTAAAACTAGACCTCTATCTCTCATCATGCACTAAAGTAAAATCAAAATGGATTAAGGATCTAAATATTAAAACAGAAACACTGAACCAGCTGGAACAGAGGTTAGGTAGAACTTTTGGTGGTGTAGGAAAAGATTTTATGAACAAAACCTCAGTTGCCCATGAACTACCACAAACAATCAACAAATGGGATCTCTTCTTATTAAAAAGATTCTGCTCAGCAAGAGAAGCCACCAGCAGTGTGAAGAGACAACCACATTGTGAGAAAAAATCTTCACCTGCTTTTCCTCAGACAAAAGTCTACTATCTAGAATATATGAAGAACTTTAAAAAATTAGACCTCCCAAATTTAAAGACCCAATCTGAAAATGGGTATCTGAAATGAATAGACATTTCTTAGACAAAGAAGTAGAAATAGCAAATAAACATATGAAAAAACGTTCAACATCACTGGTCATTCAAGAGATGCAAATGAAAATAATGCTGAGATTCCACCTCACTCCGGAAAGAATGGCTGCTATCATGAAATCAACCAATAACAAATGCTGGCAGGGCTGTGAGGAAAGAGGAACCCTGTTCTACTGCTGGTGGGAGTGTAGACTGGTGCAACCACTGTGGAAATCAGTATGGAGATATCTCAAAGAACTAGGACTGGAAGTCCCATTTGACCCCGCTATTCCCCTGGTGGGGATCTTCCCCAAAGAATTAAAAGAATCATACCACAGTGATATATGTGTACCCATGTTTATAGCAGCACATTTTGTAATAGCTAAAACTTGGAAACAGCCCAAATGCCCATCAACTGGAGACTGGAGAAAGAAAATGTGTGTGTGTTTTTTTTTAATGGAGTACTACTCATCCATAAAAAATGAGAAATTAGAGACATTTATAGCTAAATGGGTGCACATTGAAGTGATAGTCTTAAGTGAAATAAATAGGACACACATGTGTAAATACCAAATAGTTTCTCTAATGTGAGAAACTGAAAGTGTAAATAAGGAATAAAGGGTATAATAGATAATTTGAAATAGGAAGAAAAGGGGCAAAGGGGAAGGGGAAGGGGCAGGGGTAGGGGAAAGGAAAAAAGGGAATGAAATTAATAAGTGAAAATGAAAAAATGGAAACAAAGTGTTTGTAAATAGAGAGGGATGGAGGGGTTGAATGGAGGGCAGGGGAAGGGGGAAAAAAAAGAAACAAATTGTACATAAAGGTGCATATCTCCAATGATGAATGTCATTATATTGTATACTTAAAATGTACTAATAAATTAAAATTTAAAAATAAATTTTATGAAAAATAAAGATAATTTCATAACAAAATAAGAGAATAGTCATAGTTAATACATTGCGTATTGTTACCTTGAAAGTGGTTACTTGGAGGACAAGACAGAAATCAAAAAGCTTCTTATGAAAAAAAGCAGGTAATAACCCCAAATTTCTTTTGTGTCATTTATACCCAATGGAATATTACATTGCCATAAAGAAAGATAAACTTGAGGCACTTGTAGGTACATGGATGCAACTTGAGACCAGAAGTGAAAGAAGTCAGATACACAAGCTCAGATATTGCATCATTTGTATATATATATACAAATAAATAGCAAAATAAAAAATAGAAAAGAGATATATAGGAAGTAGGGAGAAGTTCAAATACATGTTTCATATCCCCAAATTATATATTCTATTGTTTGAAAAATAATTCAATATATACAATAATTTGCTTCATTTATACAAGACCATAAGGATGGTAGGCAATTTCACAGCCCTCTCTTAGGAATTAGTGGGTTCGCCAGGAAAAATATTAGCAGTAATCTCATAGGAGGTTTGAACAGCACCATCAACTAAGCAAGTAGCATAGTTTAATTGCTACATAAAAAGTACTGTAGAATGACCATAGAAAGTGCACAATTAAAAAAAATAACCTTTCACTGAGAAAGACAGCATGCTGGTCAACCTACTTTTTGGCAGGTAGATATATTACAAAGTATTTTCCCAAAATATAACAGGAATGGATTAAAATTGTGTTTAAATAAGGAAGTCCCAAATATTTGAAAATTAAATAGGATGCAAAATCTCAAGAGTCAATGAACAATAAATAGAAAATAATTTAAATAAATAATAATAAAAATAAAAGAAATAAAAATTTGTTGCATAGTTCTGAGAAGTGTATAACTTTCTAATGCTTATATTATTGGTGAAGTTTTAAATATACAAAGTATATAATCATTCTGTACTAAAAACATATACCAATAAATATTAAAAATTATTTTAGACACTATAAATAGAAAATACAATAAATAAAAGTTAAAAATTTTTAAAAGATTGAAATGAACCAACACATGTTAAAAATAACAAAGAAAATTAACAAAATCATAAGATTATTATTTGGAATGAAAAATTAAATGGATAAATCTTTCCAAACACACATCAATCCTACAGAAAGCAGAAATGACCAACATCAGAAATGAAAGGAATAACATTACAATAGATGTTAGATATTAAAAGATAATCTAGTGATAAATCAGGCAACTTAGATAAAATATCCAATTTCCCTTAAGAACAATTTAACCAAGAAGATGGAATAGATGGCCTATGTCTTTTTTCCCCTCTGTGAATTACAACCAAAATCCCCATACGGTCTGGGCAGTTAGCTCAGTGGTGCTGCATCTACCTTGCAAGCTCAAGGTCATGAGTTTGATCCCAGATACAAAAAAAAAAAAAAAAAAAAAATCCCCATACAGTACATATGAAAGAAATAAGAAGGCTCTAAAGGGTGAGAGAAAAAAGCAGGCCTTTGAGGTCCCATGGATGCAAAAGGGATACGGAAGTATCCTGAATTTCCTCTTTGCTCATATTAGGTCTAAAGAAGCTAATTAACCTGAACACAAACAAGATAAGTAACAATGAAAATTGGTTCAGCTTAGCCCAAGGACCAGCAAAGGGAGAAATAGCCTGCCAACATGTAAATTTTCAAGCAACAAAGGATATAGAAATATCTGGACCTAGGATCCTACTCCACCAGCAAAGGCTAAATGGACAGTCTAGGTCGCCATATTTGCTAGGGTTTTCCAAGTCCCGCAACCTTCTTAGTGGGGTGTTGTCAGACAAGGGCTGAGCAAGAGGCTGGGCCTTTAATTCCTATCAGGCAGCAATGAATATTATTTTTCTTTCCTTGGTTGCAGTGGCAATAATGTGCAAAGCCTGGATCCAAACCCATTGGTTACAGCTGAAGAAGCTATTGGGGGAGTATAAAATCATATCCACTGGAACCAAATTCGGCATAATTTATTAAATTTCTACCTCAAAACATATTCTTAGCAGAGAGTTGCTTACTATAAAAGCTCCCTAATAAAAGTGTGAGAGATTATTGATCTTCCAGATGCCTGAGCAGTATGGAGAAACAAGGTATCATGACACCCCAGAAGGAAGACAATAACCTTTTAGCAACAGACTTTCAAGAAAAGGATATTCACAAAATGCCTGATGAAGAATTTGAAGGAATGAGTATATGGAAACTGAATAAAATTCAACCGAACACAGTTAACTCGGTGAAATTGTTAAAAAAATTCGTGATGACAATGAGAAATTTGACAGAGGTAGATATCTTTTAAAAGTATTAATTGAAAGCTTGAAAATGAAAAACTCAATTAGTGAAATAAAAAATAGACCTTCATTCCAAGATTGGACAATAAGGGCATAAAATCCAGAATATATCAATAACAAGTAACAAGATCTAATCAGTAATAAAAAGTCTCCCAACAAAGAAAAAACCAGGATGAGAGGTTTTGAATGCTGAATTTTACCAACTCTTGAAATATGAACTAATGTTTATTTTTCTCAAACTGTTTCTGACATTTGAAATGAAGGGAATCCTTCCAAACTCATTATCCTATTACCAAAATGAGAGAATACGACCAAAAATGAAATCTGTAGACCAATGTTCTTGATAATCATGGCTGCAGAAATCCTAAAAAAAAAAGAGAAAAAGAAAAAAAAGACTAGCAAGATATATCCAAGAAGATATTGAAACTATTATTCAGCATGAACAAGTGAGATTTATCCCAGGCATATAGGGGGGTTCAACATATGCAAATCAATAAATGCAATACATCACATGAACAGAATAAATGATACAAGTCATATGAATTTTCACAGATCAAATTTTTTTAATAAAATTGAACAGCCCTTCATGACAAAATTCCTGAATGAATTAAGCACAACATAATAAAGTCTATATATGACAAACCCTACATCATACCAAATGGAGAAAAACCGAAAGCATTTCCTTTAAGACTTGGAGTAAGACAAGAATGGCTTCTCTTACCACTCTCATTTAATAGAGTGCTGAAATTTTAGCCAGAGCATGGATACTACTTCATTTCTCCCCATTTCAAGCCTTTCATTCAACACTCATTTCTAACCTCTCTCATAATCTTGGAGTAGGCTTTTTTCTTGAGCAATTGAAGCCATCATAGAGATTGCTCACAATAAATACTTGAAATTCTTTAGTTCTGTTATGAAGCACCTCTTTCTACCTTCATAATGACTCAGGAGACTACAGACCATCTAAGTAATTCAAAGTAAATCATTTGTAGTTACATCAACAAAATGACAATTGGGGGGCTATTTACATTTATTGTTATGATGATCAAATATAGATAATGTATGTGAAAGTCTTTAAATTTATAAGAGATTATTGCAATTTATTTGCATGTTACTAGTCCATTTTTGTTGCTGGTTAAGCAATATTTGAACATGTTCCCCAAATCAAAAGTAGTTTATTATAAAACATTCCAAAATAAGTTGGAAGCTTAAGTTGCAAGTTTTATGGGAACAAGATTATTTGTAATCAGGATGTTGGTAATGATTTCCTAGTTTTATGATCATAAATCAAGTCTTATGTTTAGTCAATCCTTTAATATTGTATTGAATAAGGATTTTAAGTTATGCCATTTCTCATTCCCTCCAGATGCTCTGAGTAAATAGTTTCTTCATAGTTATTACTCTAATTTTAATTTATAGACTGATATGCAACTGTCTAATAAACAGCATCCATCCCCACTGAGAGAGTTGTTTTCAAATTTCTTTCATGGTGTATATACTCAAAGATTATTTTTAAACATCAATTATCTTCTAAATGCTGTGCTCCTGAAAGAGTATTCCAGGAAACAGATCTTCTGTGGTTGAAGTGGTACCAAACTGCAACCCCCATCAAAGCACCAAATTTCATCTCTAAAATTCATATAGTTGTTCAAGCTGAACCCTAGAATTCATTCCAGATTCCTCTGTCTTCTTCAGTTGCTATCTCCAATTAATCAGAAAGTCTGACAATTTTATGAGCTATTTATTTCTCAAATACATAACTTTTGTTTTAAGCTTATTAGCATTTTCCTCAAAACTTTGCCTCTGCAAATATACTACACTTTATGTAAACTTTCATTTAGTAAAGCCTTTAAATAAAGAAAAGGATTTATTAAAATATGTTTGACAAGGAACAAAGTTAATTTCTTTAAAAAAGAAAAAATACTAAAAGGAACTTTGAGCAAAAAATTTGGTATATATCTTAGTAATTTCAAACAACAACATCTGAATACAATCCACAACACATAATGTAGTGGTCAAAGACATGGAAACATAAAACATTTGACAAAAACATATGAAGTGCTAAGGAGAATTCAAATAAGTGTTAAACCATTCCAGATTTTTTTTTTTAGTATTTAGTGATAAAGATACTGTATTAATAAATGTTATACTTTATTACAGTTATGATGGTAACTGATAAAGGTTGTAAATAGAATGCTTACCTTCTGTACTAGCAAAAGAAGTACAAAATTATAAAGAAACCTCTATTAAACAATACAGCTAGAAAGGTGACTTCAAAACTTGAAAGTAGATTCTAGGAACTTCCCAAATATACCACTAAACAGTAAGTTCAGCTGTTAGAGAGAATCAGTTTTTAGATTGGGAAAACCCTCTACATAAAAGCTTATTTTGGAAATAACTCTCTGAAAAGCATGAAGTTAATCATACCACAACCTCAAATTTATTTATGATTTTGAACTAAATAATACCACTTCTAAGAATTTATCTTGAAAATCAAAGAGCTATACACAACCATACATAGCATGTGTATATAATATAAAATTCTAAGGTAATTAAAATGTCTTAATATGCAAATCATGAAAATGTTCATTTTATAATGCTATGCAAAAAACGTCAGCTTCTCAAACTTTTTGTACAAGAAGATTAATTTTTTTCCATGTCTTTCTTTCTTTTTATTAGTGTATAAAAAAGAGATGAAAATAAATTGTCAAAATGGTACCAGAAGCCATTTCTTGATTTTGGGTCATTGGGTGATCAATATTTATTCTGCAATATACATTTTTGACATTCATGACTATGAAAATATATCATTTTTCCTAATTGGAAAAATATTATTTTTCGTAAGTAGAACTCATAGTACAACTCAAGCATACCTCCAAAGCAGTATAGTTTGGTTGATGCTAACATTTTAAGATCGTTTACATTTCCACATTTCTTTATAGTTCTGCCCATGTGTGCATATATACATGTGAAAGTATAACTTCATATGATGTTTTCACAAGCTGGAGATGTTCATATATCCAGTATTTTCTTTTTTACACATAAAAAGACCAAAAATCAGATTTACAATATTCTAGCTTGCAAGACTTAGTTTGGTGCATGTTTTGTAGATTCTGTTTTCTCTGTGTCAGTTTCTCAAAATATGTGCAGAATACTGATATAATTTTAAACGTGCAGATATAGAAGTATAAGTTTAAATAAGCATATGACACCTCAATATAAGTTTGTACACTCCCACCACTATGACAGCATCCAAGGCCTCTCTCCAGATGTGAGTCTTAATGAGCAATAACCACAGACATAAATACCTCTCAGAAATGAGGAACATTCTCATGGTGTCAGCACTGCTATTTCTTGGTGATTTCCCAATACCATTAGGAAACATTCTTCAGTCTCAAAAGACGAGTTGGTGGTCTTGTTATTTTTTTGAACTTCTAAAGAGAAGTGGGAAAAGATAAAACCAGCACCCAGGGCAATCACAACTTCATGTGGCCCAAGTCTTCTGAGATGTCTGCAGTAGCCAACATGTCTTGGGTCCTGCTTTCTGTGCTGTGCCTCATCATTCAAACTCCAGGTAAGCACGATTAAATCACACTTTACATGAAGCTCAAATTACTTAATGGATCCTTAAAGTACCTTTACGAAAATGACATATGTACCTGTGATCCAAAGATCAATATTGTAATCATGTAAAAAGTGGTGTGAACGTGCACATTCCCTTGTGGGGATGCATGTGTAGTAAATCCTATACTGGAGGAGTGCATACCTAAAGCTTTATGTAAGCTCACCACAAAGTTACCATTTGCTTAATATTACTGTACCTAAAGAAAAGAAAGTAGAATAATTTTAAATAATTATGCTACACACACATACAACTCAGTGAAGTCTTTTCAAACCCATTTATTCAATTCCTTTAAAAGCATTCATAGTCAAGATGGTGACTTAAATAATAGTTTAGTAAGAATGTCCCTAAAAATGTGCATCTCCTAAAATAATCTTACTAGTTTATTATTCTCTTGATTTTTTGTTTGTTGCTTTTTGTTGCTGGAGAATGAATCCAGAGCCTCATACAAACATGAACTGAGCTATCTCTAGCTCTTAGCATGTTATTTTCTAAAACACACAGCCCCAAATGACGCTACACTACCCTACTTAAAATTTCAACATTCACCTCCATCCCAGGATTCAAATTCTGCTTTATTCTGATATTTCAGCATGATAGTACTTATCACCTGCCAATGTGTAGTTGATTCATTTATAATACATGTAACTGTCTATCTAGATGATAATAGATAAACTAATAGACAAATAGAATGTGAATTCTATAAACATAGGGATCACAGTCTATTTTATTGATTGATTTGACTTAACAACCTCAAACCATGATGAGCTTAAAGTTAGCATTCAATAAATATTTTGGAGTGAATATCTGAGTTTTCATATTAAAAAAAAATATCAGACACAGTTTCTTACTGTCTCAAGAAGAATATAACACTTTTACATTATATTTTGCTATGATTATGTGAAAAATCAGATATAGTGATTTGAGACATTATAAAGTAAGAATGTACTATTGACTCGTCTCCATTTCTAAAACGAAATATTTTTTGAGATGTAAGAACTTAAAATTTCATTAAAGCTTTCTTGACTTCAATCTTTATAGTCCTTAAAGAGAAACTACTGCCCAATGCTTTTTACTTTAAAACATCTTGCAAAGGCCCTTGACTAAATCAAATAGTAAGCCATGCTTGGAAAATGTCCTCAAATCCAAATAAAGCAAGTAATGATGTAAACAAGTACTTTGAAGGCTTTCCCAAAATTTCAGTTAGCTTTAAAATTTGCAACAGATATTATTAAAGTTCACTCTAATTTTAAGTCTATCACTATTCTTATTATTGGACTCATATAACCATTTGAATAGTGAATACTTACACTAATGCAGTCCTAAATTTCCTGCATGAGGGACTCTTCTCAGGACAGCACTGTAGCAGAATTCTGGGAGCATTTACTGTTTCCCTTCAAATTCTCCCTATTTGTAGGTGCAGAACTGCCTGGTGTCCTGAGTCCCTTGCATTGTCACAGTAAGCAGGAACATGCCTTTAAGCCCAGATACTTTTGTGTGAAAACATAGGCACTCGAAAATAAGATTGTCTTTATATGAATGATTGGATGATTATAAAGAAAAGAAAAGCTGTGCTGCCATTTTCCTAGAATGGTGCTATGTAATTTTACCTTTTATTTAAGTTGTAAACCAATCTCTTTCTTTGATGATAAATGATATAAAGGTAAAGTGCATTCTCTAAGGCTATTTACTAAGGACATTTGACCACTTCTTTTGACTCCAAGGTAAGTTATTTTCTCAATATTTGTAAACAAAGGAAATTTTCCTATGTGATATAATTTCAAGCACATCAAGAATGATTCTTTGTCTTTTTCCTACTTGCTTTCTATTGCTTTAAAATTCCTCAAAGAGAGATCAGTGAAAACATTATTTCCTACGAGATCTCCAGTCCTGAGGGCAATGAGAATGAAAGAGCACCATGGCTTAACTGTCCTGCAAATGGTCAAATCACCGAGTCACTACAGTCTCGCTGAATATTACCTGCCTAGGAAATATTTGATACAGGGTGTACTTAGTCAAGGTTTGCATCACACTGAGAACCAAACATAGGAAAGGAAAAGCAGATGCCCCGAGAACATTTAGCAAGATTTTGCAGAGGATGGTAGAGGAAGAAGGAACTGGAATTCTTCACCCAGAAATCCTGGTTCACCAATCTCTCTTCTTAATTTCTGTTTCTGGTCATGGTGGCCCAGAATTTGCATGCAAAGAGATCATCCAAAGAACTGTTCATCATTATGATGTCTCTGTAGAATGGAGAATGAGACAGAGAGAAAGGGAGACAGAGACAGAGAGAGGAGATGAAGATAGGAGAATCAATTTGTTCTTAATGTTTACTATCTAGACAGGAATTTACTAGTCTTTGATGTTTCAACAAACTAACACAATCAAACCAAACCAAACCAAAACAGAAACTTTTAAATCTTTTATATCGGTATTATCTTTTTTTTTTCTAGCAATAGCCATAAAGCAGACTTCTGAATTTAACCTCCATGAAATAGTTCATCCTAAAATCCTACACAGTTTACATGAAAGAGGAATGGAGAACAACCAGACAAAGAAAGGTGGGAAAGAGGTAAGCACTGTGAAGGATCGTGGTAGATTTTACAATCATCTGGGGACGAAACAAAGTCCTTTTACTGATTGAAGTGATGTCCCAGTTCACATGGAATAACTTGTCTTGATATCCATATGCAGAGTTCCCCCTTTTTTTCAGGACAGATCATGTGATTCCTCAAAATGGTTTTGTAGTTAAGCAATCCTTGGACTTTTCTTCAAAACTGTGGAGGGAAGCAAAGGATCCCAGGAAGGGCAAGCATATGTTGGAAATGGTGCTATGTGCTCGACTCTCCCATCTCACTTCTTCACATTTTCCTCAACCCTTTTTCCCAGTGCCTTGTTTTTTCCTAAGTCATTTTGTCTTTAACAGAGAATTCAACTTTAGCTCAGTAGTTAACAACATTGTTATTTTTCATTGATTAGAATTATTGACTTTTTGACTCCCTGTTGTTGCCAACATTTCCCTCATCTTGTAGTTTTCATCTTATTTAATTCTTAGATTTGAACCAAGCAAGATATGTCATGGACAGGTACAAATTCCCAATGAGGAATGTGATCATAAAGTATGCCTAAAATACCTTAAAGAATAAAAGTAAATAAAATTGCATATCAAGTAAAAATATATGCCCTGTTGTTCTCTTTTTTGTGATTAATGATGTTCTCAGGATGGTGGTATATTGCACCCTGGAACAAATGGTAAGTCCCTATCTTATGTATTAGAGCTAGTTTAATCTGCATCATTACTGTGTAATTGTACTTCTAGGAAGTCCTTAATATGCAAATTATGCTTTATTTTAGATATTTTAGAGGCACAAGAGAACTGTTATTACCTTATATGTGTTTATAATTGTTCTAATTTGCACTACATATAACATTAAATTCAGAAATATAAATCATATGGTATAATTACACCATTAAAATTTTCAGGAAACTTATATATCTGAAGTTCAGTACCTGATTAAATTAAATGGAGAAGAAATCATTCTTCACCTACAAAAAGCTAAGTAAGTTGTACTTTCTCAGATCTAATCACTGAATTTTATTAAGCAAATGCTGGAGAAAAATTTTTGGGACTCTGTTCAGTATGGTTGGAGGCATACTGAACTTTAGATGTTATTAATTTGTGCTGATGTTATCTAAGAAGGTTGATGCTTTCCTGGGGAACCATTTGCAAACTGTAAAACAATTCAAAGCTACAAATACATATGACTTTCTTCCCTGAACTTTTTGCAAGTTATTGAAATCATTTCTACTTTGGTAAACTCTGATTTTTGTGGCTTTCCATTAGATTTATATGAGTGTATGTCCAAGGTAGATTCAGAGTGTGCAGAATTGAGATATATTCTAAGGGATGGGTCTCCATCAAGATCTATAACACTCAATAAACTACTTTTGGGAGGCAATGGATCTTGATATGCACTCGTGACCTAGCATCCTTCACAGATTTTGTGAAAGTTGTGTACTTTGTGCAAAGAATCCCAAAGTGACCCATTTGTCATTGAAAAACTCTGCAGCTGAAAAGTAATTGAGAGCATTTACCTCCAATTTAATTATTACTAATTTTTTGTTGTGAGTTTCAATGTTGGAAAGAAATCAAGGGCCAAAATGTCAGTTCTTTCTCATCATAGGCATTATAATTCCTTTAGTGAAGAACGGCTACCTCAGGTAAAGGAGCCTTTGTCAGCATCTTGAGTGTACTATGCTGCTTTCTGCTCTCTACAGGTATGTTCCGGGGCCAGACTACACTGAAACATACTACTCCCCCGGAGCAGAGGAAATAACCAGGAGCTCTCAGAACATGGTAGGACTTAAACACTCCCTGGAACTCTTCCACCACCTATCATTGACCTTACAAAATTCAGAGATCCAAAGTTAACTTTAAAAAATTATTTGAAATCAAAGTGCTCACATATGACCTGTGAGACAACAGGTGGAAAATCACCTGTTGTTTAAAATGTAGGAGTAACAGGTGGCTTCTAAATATTGCATTTTTAAGAGCAACCCAAAGTCCACTTGCTCCTACACCATTTGATCCAGAGGTTAGAAATACCCTTATAGCCAATTGAAAGGTCATGTCACTATCTACTGTTTCTTTAAGATAAGTTTATTTTTCTTAAGGTCAGCAATGGAATATCAGTTAGTGAATGAATATGTTTGTATCTGGTCAAGCCACCATCTTATACAGCAAAGCCAGATGTCATCAACCATAGAGAACTAGAGCAGAGCAGGAAATAATACAGAAAAGCTCATTCAAGAGATATTACCAAGCTAAGATACTTGCTCACAGGCATACTTCACGGCACCCTAAATGTGCACAGCTCTATAAACAAACAAAACCCCCACAATACTTGTTACAAAATAGTACTTCATTCCCTCCTCTTATCAAAACACTCATATTCTAGGTATGCTGATTTTTGTTAACATTTGTCCTCAGTGGAGAGTATCTGATAAATTAATTCATGCTCAAATGTTAGAGTCTGATGGTGTCTTAACACGGTACTTTTCCAAGTCTTCAATGAGAAAATGTTTTGACGGGGAGTCTTGCAAAGAAGACACACTCACATAGATGATGGATTCCCGACTCTTCAGCAAGTAAATTTACTTTGAATCAGAGATTTCTCATTACCTTTTGTAGATGATGTCACATATGTGGCCCTAATATGATGTGGACCACCAATCATGTTGAAGTCTTTGGTTATAGGCAAATATTCTGGGGTCTTAAACCTGGTAAAGGGATTTCACTAGTAGTCCTATAACACTGATATATTAAAGCAGTTAGTGTGAAAAATAGGAGCCTGATTTTATTAACATGCACCTTTGAGACTCACACAAAGAGCTAATTTCTTGAAAACTGGCCCCACAGCCTGCAACCCTGCCCACAGTCCACCAAATCTCAAAGTGATTGGCTATTTTCCAGCAGCAACATTCACTTTCACCACAAGCCCACTTATGTGCTAGGCACTGGACTTTACCTTAGTGCAAATTAAGGTCTGAAAAACAACGCAGACACCAATTGAGAAACCTCCAAGCCTCTCACTGTTTTTGTTTCTGGAAAGTGGTAAGGACATAGACACTACTTGAACTTTTGTACACATTCAAGATGGCAGCTTCCCACATTATTGTGATTCGTGTACCCTTGCAGTTTATGTGTGTGCATAAACTATACTTATATATGTGTATATGTATTTCTAAAGAATATATGTATTTCTTAATTCCAGAAACACTGTTACTATGAAGGTCACATCCTGAATGAAAAGGATTCTTTTGCCAGCCTTAGCACCTGTGATGGGTTGAGGTGAGAGACGCTATCAGAATTATGAAATATCAGGCATCATTTTCTTATGAGCTTAAGATAAGGAACAAAGTATCACCATTACAATCATTTCATAATCTGCTACTCTTGAAATCTAGACCCACCTTATTTAAGCAAGAGTGCTACATTCTGGACTTGCTGATGTCTGGGTTCATTTCCAAGTTCATCTTCACTCTGAAGGAATCACGTTTTATTTTAATAAAGCTTCTACTCTGTAGTTTTCTCAGTTGAACTTAATTTTTTAAGAATATGTGTGTGTTCATTTTATATAAATAACTCTTGCCAATTAGAGAAAATTCAGAGAGTAAGAGGAAGCACAAATAAGAAAATAATAGCTACCCCCAAATTTGACCGCTGAATGATCAGTATTACTAACACTTTATTGTGTTTTAGCCCTTTATATATATAGACAAATATATCTTTCACATGGGTAAAATAAGAAAGAAAACATGTAATTTTTTCAATATTGGTGATATATAATATAACATTGTAACTTTTGCCCATATCATAAAATATCTTTATGGCTATAATTTTAATGACGTTTATGTCAGATTTATAATATTACATTATCTGGATTTGTGTTCTCTTCCTAAATGATTTCTCTTTCTATAAAAGGAGATTTCTTATGCCACTACTAGTCCCAGTTGGCTATTCTGGGGCACCTGCTAACCCTTGTTCTCCTCTCTGGAGTTCTTGGCATCTGTACATCCCTTTACTCCATTCCCCATTATCTTCCTGGGCTCTGCCAAGAAATACTTGCTAAATGAATAAATGAGCTGAAAAAGTACTTATCAAGTTAATGGTGTAAATGCCAAATTTAGGGGGATTGCTTCATCTTAGTAATTCTTCAGATTCTCTGGATAAATAAGATAGGCATCATTTTAATATTGAAAAATACTGATTATAACTTAACCTGTAAGACGGGTGAGGGAATACCCACATGTATAAATTTGGATGGAGGAGAGGTAAAGAGCAGGTGTGTAAGAGGCTGGGCATTAGGTAGTCTGGAAGTACAAGTCTCTCTATCTCACAGAGGATACTTCACACATCATGGCCAAAGGTATCAGATCAAGCCACTGCAAAGCACGGAGCAGGGCAAACATGCTGTCCTTACGTACAGTCAGGAGGAACCAGACATGGCAAATCGCTTGTGTGGCATGAGAAGAGCTGGCAGAAAACAAGGCCATAGTAGAATGTCAAGGTTACTCAACAGTACAAAGGTGAGGATAGCTCTACAACAGTTATGATTTCAGCTGTCTCAGTGGCGGCACATGATACACCAGAGCGCTCAGCAATGCCTGCTGCATGCAAAGCTTATTCGTTACTTGTTCTTCAACTTCATCTCTCTCTGGGAAAAACCTTTTGTAAGACTTTGAATCTTTTACAATAAAGACATGTTAACACTATTCTTTTATTATTTGTAAAGCCGGAAGATTTCCTTCAGGGACAGAAGTACATTGATCTCTTTCTGGTGCTGGATAATGCCTTTGTGAGTATGAAATTTGTGTGCTTCTTAGACAGTTTATTCAATTTTTGAGTTTGTCAAGCAAAAGAAAGCAATTAGCTTTGTAGTAAGGAGGCATTTGGTCCAGCTGGTTTCTTGGCTGTGCCATCTGTCTTGTCTATATCCGTTTTCACTGCAATCCATTTTAATATCTATCTGCCTCCAAATATTTAGATATTGGTGATATGCTTAATGCCACATAGCCTTAGGCAATAACCACAAAAATGAGAAATAAAAAGAATAAATTGTTAAAATATTAAATTCTTTTATATTTTAAGATAAGATATAAATACATCTTTAATATAAATATCATTAACATAAATTTGGAACAAAGCTATACATAACTTATAAATCATATTTAAGTATACAGAGAGAAAAACACTAGAATCTGTCTTTACTTAATACATTCTGGCCGGAGATTTAGCACAGTGGTTCTGCCGCCTGCTCTGCAAGTGCAAGGGCTGGAGTTTGATCCCCAGTACCAAAAAAAAAAAATGTTACTGAGACTTAATACATTCTTCATAAACATTCTTCATAAATGCTTCATAAACAAATTTTAGTTGACCTTAAATTGCTTCCAAATTAAATTATTAATTTAACTTATTGAACTTAAAGATGAATAACAATGTAATTTCATGAGTGGCTCTCATCAAAAAACTCTTGCATTAAAATTTGTTGAAACAGGGCCGGAGATTTAGCTCAGAGGTGCTGCCACCTGCCTCATAAGTGCAAGGTCCCAAGTTAGATCCCCAGTACCAAAAAAAATTGTTGAAAAAAAATCTTGAATAGGGTAGTCATGGAATGAAGAGATGCTAATTATATTAAAATATGCAATTTTTCAATAAATGTGAAATCCTGTACCCTATTGACCTTCTCATTTTAATTTGCTATTTTAATTGTGCTCTGTGTTTTGCATTTTATAGTACAAGATGTATAATGGGAATCTCACTGTGATGAGAAGCTTTTTGTTTGATGTGCTGAACCTACTCAATGTGGTAAGATATTTGTCCTGTAAGTATGAGTGTCCACATACGAGCTTGGGGCTGCCCTGTAACTTCATAACAAGGGCTGAGAGTGTCACAGTGCCTTCAGGACAGCAGTTATGGAAAATTTAGACCAAAAAAAAAAAGATCAACATCAAAGTAAAAATCACACACACTGTAGCAAAGACATTTTATAGGATTTCTATTTTCAGAATGAAAATTATTCATCACCAATGGCCCATCCCTTTATCTATCATGTGATCAACAAAAGCTCCAAACAGTAAAAGAATCCTGCACTTTTTCATGAAGAAAAATGTTCTTCCCACAGATGTATAACACTATAGATGTTCACGTGGCCTTGGTAGGTATGGAAATCTGGTCTGATGGTGATAAAATCAAGGTGGAACCCACCCTTGGCAAAACATATAGTAAGTTCCTGCACTGGCATAGATCTACCCTGGGGAAAAAGAAGATCCACGACCACGCTCAGCTTCTCAGGTGAGCACATGCCAGCCAGTGCAGATATATATCAGTAGAGTGGATAGTTAGCTCCCAGGTTCCTTGGTTTCTGTTCATTCACATCCCAATCAGTCCTTACACTGCCTGTGAGATTTTTGGAGGTCCCTGTGAGATAAATAACATAGGTTCTTAAATGTGAGAAAACCATCTGTGATCATTATAATGGTATGGGACAGTAGAAGCTGCTCTGGGGAGCAATGGACATGAAATCTCTGACATCACCAATACAGCTACAGTTCCAAAGGCTCTGACATGATGGTGTCTCTGTACCTTTCACACAGTGGAATTGGCTTCAACAATCGGCGCGTAGGAATGGCAAACTCGAATTCCTTATGTTCCCCAGTTTCAGTTGCTGTCATTGAGGTTTGTAAACTCATACTAAGGCTCACTGTGGTTCCATATCTCTAGGAAGATGAATATGTGCTTGGTGCAGACAGTAAGCATAATGAGCATCTGCTGAATGAAAAAGGAAAGGTAGAAATGAAAGTACTGGTAGATTATTGCAGTGAAAATTCCCTGGATTATGAAACATCAGCCCTGTCAAAAGACTTCACACTTTAGTGGGTGTTAAGAGATAAAAGCAGGAATACTGATCCAGAGAGGGGATCTGTGTGCCATCTGTGGTCTGAGTTATCTCTAAATTAGTTATCTATGATGGAAGAGGTCAGAGAAGGAAGACAGGTGCATGTGGGTGTCACATAGCCAAGCCCCACTAATGTCAGAGGCATCATAATGGTTCTTATAGACTTCCTAGTTCATATTATGATGCCTATTAATACTTTCCAAGAGGAATGTGATTAATTTAGCCATTGTTTACTGAGTACTTAGTGTCTATGAGTCCAACAAATACTGAGCACACATGCAATGACTTAATTCATGGGACCCAACCATTTCAAATGTTCATTCAACGTTAACCAATAAGCAATTTCAGGGAAAGAAGCTTAATGACTCATTTCCATCACTTAAGCTATTCTTTTAAAGTACTGCACATTTACAATTCAGAACAAACATGTTTAGTTTCATAAATAAGAAGTAACAGATGTTTCCATGTTTTCCAGGGTATAAATAAGAATAACGTGGCTCTCGCAGGAGTGATGGCCCACGAGTTGGGTCATGTCCTTGGTATGCCTGACATCCCCTACACCACCAAGTGTCCCTCTGGCAGTTGTGTCATGAGTCAATATCTGAGGTAAAATCATGTCACCCTAAATTACAAAAGACACTTCCTAAATCTAAAAGGATTTAGATGCACTCTGCCCCGGTGAGATGGGTATTTTTCCCCAAAGACTGCATACACCACTTGTTCAACTTCCAGGCTCTTTTGGTACAGATTTTACCAAATATAGGGATGATTCTTTGAGAGCCCCAAATATTCCAAGGTAGAGTTTATAACCGTGAAAATTATATTATTTTAATTTAAAATTATTTTAACTTAAAGTGAAATCATAGTTGTTAAAAACATCAGAATATTTAAGAAAATCATGCCTTCATAATTACCCATACTTTATTCTTGAGGTGCTCACAAATAAGATGAGAAATATTTCTGTAGAACCTAAAAGTTTGCAATTATTTCTTCACTAGGTCATTGTTTTGGTCTCTTAGCCTCTTACCCTTCAGTTGCAGATGAGTGGATGACAATAAGTGGTAACATTTATTATTAACCTTCTTTAGGACTGTGATGAGACCACATGGGGATTTGAAAACTTCCAATTCTCCATCTGTGTGTCTAGGAAAAAGATTTCAATTAGCATAGTATGCATGCACTACCACCCGGCATGTGTAGCATAGCATGGCACTTAACATTTACTTAATTTGGAATTTCCATTGAGCTGGGTAATACAATTAGATAAGTCAGATTTTCCTGTTCAGTTATCATGCAAAAGCCACTCTATTGTGTATCATGTTCTTTCTAAGTATTTTTTCTGGTTGCAGTTCAAAATTCCCAAAGGATTTTAGTACAACCTGCCGCTTACATTTTCAAAAATACATTCTATCTCAAAAACCAAAGTGCCTTCTACAAGCACCTAGTCCTACAAATATAATGACAAAGCCAGTGTGTGGGAACCAACTTCTGGAAGTAGGAGAAGACTGTGATTGTGGATCTCCTAAGGTATGAGAATATATGCAGTTTAAATTTTTATTGGACACTTACTGGGGCAAAAATAGGCAGTTTTATAGTTTTCTGTTCTTTTTAAATGTTCTTTCAAAAGCTAAATTTGACAGAAAAGTTAAAAAGTAGATTTGCACTTGTGTTTTGCTAGTGATTTTAGTCATTTTTCAAAAGTAGGATATGCTTGTGATATGATGGTATGAAGTTGAATGTAAAGGAGTAAATCATCAGCCACTTATTACCTCTCTAAACATATTTCTTAGAAATCTCTTAATTCCATAATGTCAGCCAATCATTTGTTAAGCAGTAGCAACTACAGATCTGGAAGTAAGTTCTCACTGCAGAGAAAGTGGCATTTTTTCATCAAGTCCATACATAAACAAGGAGATAAATTAATCAAAGGATGTAAAAACAAAAGAGAAGTCACATAAACATTTGGAAAATGAATTATTAACATATAGCACCTAAGATGCTATGATTCTGTTAACATTTATAAACTAGCAGGGCATTCATGTAATCTAGTGAATGTCTCTGATAGAATATTCCACTTGCAATCTCATATTCATTTTCTAAGAATGCTGCTTTCTTAGCAATGTTTAAGTCAAAAATTATCATTTGAAGAGATTATAAGTGTTAGACAATCTTCAAATGCCCTATGTCCTATCTCCTTTGTTATAACAGGTCTACCTTATGTATATTGTTGTCATACTAATTTAGAGAAATGGGGCTCACAAAGTAACTAGTAGCTAAGCAACTAGTTCCAAGAATGAAAGCTAGTAACTGGTAGCCAAATGAAATCTGAAATTCATCCAATACTTCAGATGACTTGCTTACTGTGTAGGAGACAGCTAATTCCTCTATGCTTCAGCGTATTTATTCAGAAATTTTAAACTGTTAGATGACATCAGAATGTTGTTTGATATGACTTAAATATTTATTGAAGGACATTGCAAAGATTCTGCTAATTATAACAAAATACAAAACTTATAAATGATTTGACTGTTTAAATTAGAGTTAAGTTTATCTCGTTCTGACTAACCTACATTCCCATGTTTTCTTGGGTGGAAGGAAATCAAAGTTTGTAAATCAGAAGTGCTCTGAATTTCAGTCGATGAATAGCACATTTTCAGTGTGTGTACAGACAGGATGCAAAGGAGAAGAGAAACTACTGTCTATATAATACATACTATCTTGTTTTCTTGAAATATACTAATCAACTCTTATACTGTTTCAAAATAGAGTTTCCCGTTTATGTAATTGATTAAAACTAGTAAGTTCAGGCTTATGGACATCTGTATTTTTAAATAACTGCTTTCTTATCCCAAACGTAATTGGGGCTAAGTGATATAGTTCAGTGGTAGCGTTCTTGCCTACTAATGTTGATGCATTATCATTTTTAATATTATTATTATCTTAAATGGTGATTTGGTGACACGTAAAATATTTTTAAGAGTTGATCCTCTTTTTCTTCCAAATAAAGGATTGTATCCCATACAAACAGCGAAAACATGACTTTTACTTTTTCACTATGTCTTCATACCTTTTCCATATCTCATAGTATTTGTTAGAATTTCCAAAAAATATAGAATATAAAGAATCCGTGCCTTTTACATAAATTACAAGCAATGCTTAAATAATTTAATAATGGCTGTCCAAATTATCAACTGTTAATCTTTATCACAATAATACTAGTTATTTTCTCCTCTCAGTCTCTTATATAATTGTGTTCATTGGAGTTGAACCACTCTTGCATTTTTGGGGAAGAAAATGCACACAGATGTAGGAGAGTTACTGTGTTAATGAATCAAGGGTTCAGGTTCGCTAACATTGTATTTAAATTTTAGCATTGATAACCATCTGAGAATAGTGTGTGTGATCATTTGTTCTCACTACCAAAGTAATGCAGGCTTGGTAAAATACTGCGGGGGGTTCAATTCTTTCCCTATTTTTGGAGAGTTTGAATAGTGCAGAAGCATTGTTCCTTGAAGCTTTCAATTAATTTATATGTACCCCAGGAGACAATTTATTTGGAGAATTAGATAATTCTATCTGAATTTTGAAGAGGTAGTTTGTATTGTTTGAGACATTTTTTCCCCTATTATTAACATTCCTCGGTCATTTCCACTGGAATTGGTGTTACAGAGTTATTTAGTTTAACGGTGAAATTTCCCTGCTACCTCATACCTAAATCTTGTTCCCTTGGCCAATGGGAAGAAACCACTGAACTTTCTCTCCCTTTTGAAGAGCTGCACTGATCTTTGCTGCCAGGCCCTGACCTGCAAACTGAAAAGTGCCTGAATGCCCAGAAGATACTTCTGATCACTTCGCGTGAGTCCTTTCTTCTCTTTGCTCCTCAGTATTTTCTCAGTGTTACTTCAGATTTGAGAAAGATGCGACACAATTTATGTTATTCTTGAAAGTGACTCAACTTTGAGAAGAAAGGAAAATACAATCACACACATAAATCACTAACGTTGTGTGAACATCATGATGAAACAAGGGGCTTCTTTGACATCCGTGAGATTAGGACTGCCGAAATCTGCACAGAAATAATATAATTTCCATAGATGATGAGTTTAATACTAGCTAAGATGAAAAGAAGGAAAGAGTAGTGTTTTTTAAACCAACTTTTTAATTAATCAGCACATTTTATTCTTCATGAAGAGCTGAGAGTCGTCATTTGCAAGACAGTCAGAAAATTAATAGCATTTAAGAATATGCTTTAAGACTTAGTAACTGTATTTTTAATAAGTGTCCCAATGAGTTATAATCCAAGTATCCTTCTTATGTCTTAGGCAGTCCTGTGTTATTTGGACTTGGGAATTTAGAGTTTGTTAGTATTTGTTACGGTGGAAAATAGTCTCACTATAAGATGGACAGTAAGAATAATAAAATTCCCCAGTACCAAAAAAAAAAAAAAGAATAATAAAATTCTTCTTAAGTGTGGGAAAGATCCAGGAAACATTATATGGAAAGAGTCAATCTTACTCTTTTTCTAAGTCTTTTCTGGAATCAAAACGTACAGAAAATTGTTGACTGGAACACCACTGACTGTCAAATCCTCAGGGAAGATTAAAGGATAAGGAAGGAGCATCCCGCTTGGACTTATCAACTGTAATTTAATGCCACCCCTCTGAACCACAGGGTATGAGTTCATTCTGCAAGGGATTTAGAATTGCTCCCTGCGTAGCATATTAAAATAAAAAGGAAAAAGGAAAAAGAAAAACAAACTAAGAAAAGGAAAAATAAGGGAAATGAGAAGAAGAGAAAGGAAAAAAGAAAGTCCTTTGAACTCTCCAGGGCTTGGAAGTAGAGTGGCGTGGTGATTTCTGGGTACAGTGGGCCATTTAGTGTCAATGAGAGAAAAGTGAATTTGGACTCAGGACCTGTTAAAGTCTCATCTTAATTCTACCAAAAGCTAGCTGTGGAACCATGAGCTGAGTTACTTCATTTGTTTTCGCACCTGTAAAATGGAGCTGATGATATTTTTTTCTCAGTAGGGTTGTTAGTATTATTTAAATTCTATAAATTTCCATTATCTTTATGAGATAACATTTTATAATTTATAATAACTATGATTTTTAACATTTTTCTCTTAATTAGAAGATGAATCACAGTTCACTTCATTGAAAAGCGACTTTGCAAGACTCAAGAGCTATAACCACTACAGGCATCTTCTATTTTCACCACAAGCACTTTTCGAGATCTTGGTTTCTGTATCCATGGATTCAAACAACCACTGATTGAAAATGTTTGAGAGGAAAAAAATCACAGCCGTACTGAATACATGGACTTTTGTCTTGTTATTATTTTCTTTAAAAATCAGTATTAAAACTACTTTCATCGTATCTTCTTTGTATTAGGTATAAGTAACCTAGAAATGATTTAAAGCATAGAGCAGAATGTGTGTGGGTTATATGCAAATATTGTGCCATTTAATATAATGGAGCAAAGCATCCACAGATTTTGGTATCTATGGGGGGTCCTGGAAAGAATTCCTGGAGATAGAAACAAATGATTCTATTTGTTTTTCACTTGTCATTCTACTCTCTATATTCTTACCAGCCAATTGTTAAATAGGAGTACTTTGAAAATTGCCTGTATAGTTGGACCTAATCACCAATGTGTTTCTAAGGAGCATGAAACTGGCTTGTCTCTGTCCTTTAGAGAACAGGGAAAAAAATTGGCCTTTGACTAAAGTATCTCAAAATGCATGGTTGAAATACTCAGTGTCAATCCAAAATTGTAAATTACAAGTGACTTGTGCTATAACTTGACTTTCATTTTACTAGTGTAACCTAGGAAAAAATATTAGCACCTGATGTGGGAAGAATTTCCATCTTCCTTGCCTTGCCCTTGTAAGTGTTCTGTTTTTCTAATGTATGTAAAGATTAATTAAATACAAACATTTTTCACTTTATCAGATATGATCCTTTGCACATATCTTTCACTCTTGGATATAAAGTGTATTTTGAGAAGGCAATTTGCTTACATTTTCATTGAGCCAGACAAGTAGGCTTTGTTCATCTATTGATTTAATAAGCCATGCTATCAATAAAACTACAACCTTTCAATTTGCTGTGTGGTCTTTATTAAAAATAAATTGAAATTCTTTGTAGGGGTCAAGATCCTGGTTATTGTCCACCCTAAAGAGTATTCTGCATCAATATTAGACACTTGACACAGAAGTCAGGTATGAGTAACTGGGGAAGGGACAGAGTAGGGAAAGCCCTTTCCAATTAGCCTATTGGCATCCAGGCCTGAAATCCGGGGGATGTACAGTATTGGATGATACGGGCCACTCACCTCTAAGTGATTTTAAAGTCTAAGTCCTAAATTCTTGCTTAAAATGTCCTGTTATACAAATTTTAACTTTGAAACAATTTCTGATCTGTAATTTGACATGACAATATGCACTCTTTCACAAAACTGACTTAAAGATTTGGGCAATTTTTTATAATATCTTTTTTTTTGTGTACCAGGGATTGAACTCAGGACGTTGCGCTTGTGAGGCAGGTGCAGTGCCACTGAGCTAAATCTCCAACCCTAACATATGGGCAATTTTAAAGCATGGCAAAATTGACATATTCTAAAACAAAAACATTTTTTTATTTTATGAAAAAGTAAAACAAAATTTCATAAAAATAATAAGAGAATAATAATAATTAAAACACTGTGTACCCTTATCTGCAAAGTAGTTACTCAGATTGCAAAACATAAACCAAAAAGATTCTTACAAAAAGAGAAATGAAAGATAACACAAAACTTTCTTTTTAGTGAACTAAGATAAACTATCAGTATAAGTGATAGCATTAGCATATATACTAAAACACTTTTGAAACAATGATGGGTATGGAAAATGTATTTATACACAACAGAGCACTAGCCTGCTATAAAGATAAACGAGGCATTTGTAAGTACATGGGTACAACTTGAGAACATAATGTTAAGTGAAATAAGTCAGACACACAAGCTCAGATATCCACGGCTTCTCTTATTGAAAAAAATATCTTCTATCTTGCTTTTTATTTGTAAAGAGCAAATTTATTTTTTTTACAAATAAAGAGAAAAATAGAAGAAAGATAAATACACGAAAGTAGGGAGAAGTTCAAATACTTAAACAAAAAATGTAAATGAAATACTTTCTATTCATAAAATTACTCAGAAAGAAGTAAGTCACTGGTAAGATAAGGAATTGAATACTATTTTTGGAACCCTCTAGATGATTAGAAGTTGCTGGGCCAAGCATCTGCATGGTTTGCTTTCTATGTCTGGCAATGCATGTCTAATCTAACAGTGATGTGCAATGTATTTTTTATTATCTAGCAATTACTTTTCATGGGTATAATCCTGCTTCCCACCAAAACACAATGTAAGCACCATCATACATCTCTTCAGTGCATAAATTTTTCAAAGCACTTTCACTTATTTTATCTAGCTTAATAGTTAATGAAATGAAAAGACAGGTGTGAAATGTATTATTTTATAGGAGGAAAGGGTGTGGTCAAGTAGGTTGTTTAATGATTTATCTAAGAGTCCATAGAAAACTTATGGCAAACATAGAATTTTAAAGTGTGAACCAGGTTCTAAAGCCAGGACTTCTGCCATTTTATGTCTGGTGAGATAATCTCTGGAGATGGATGGAATCTGTATACCATTTTATTGATGTGTATACTATGTCACAAATCCCAAGGGAACCCAGAATGGTGTCTGAAAGTACACATGAGCTCACAGCACAAATGTCCATAGACAGTGTCAAGTAATTTGCTTTGTAAAGACTGCTGGCTCCTTGACCGAATTACCCGACACTAGGTATTTACTGTTAAAATGAAAAATATTTAGTCTGGTATTTTACATTGAAAATACAATCAATTAGAAGAAAATTGAGTCCACACAAGGATAAACCAATTTGTCTTTCTTTGGTGATTGGAAATTACATGCATTAAAGTTTCAACTCTATGAATTAATAGATGTATTCTATTGTTGAAGCTGATTGAGATATACTATCTTCCCAGCACATTACTAAGCAAGGAATATACAAAATATGTAAAGAACATTTTTTCTCCCAGAGGTTTTATTTGAAGGTAATAGTTATAGCACATAAAATACTTTCTGGAAAACATAAGAAACAAATCCATGGGCTATAGATAATATGGTTCAGGCTCTAACTGCTATAGATGTTTATAGGTCCCTCAGAATTAGACTACAGAAAAAAAAAATAAGAAAATGGATCATTTAGCTTCCCTGAGAATGGGGGAGAGTTTAAAAAAAAATACATACATACATAAATAAATACATAAATACATAAAACTGCAAGACCTGACTGTGCATCACATTCTCCTGTGGACTAAGTCTGCATTCATATTAGAGAAAAGGGATCATCTATAGTGAAGAAACAAGAAAACATAAAGCTGTCAGAAGAATACCCCCCTGTCCCATCTTCAAGTACAAAGAGCCATGTTGCTGTCTTAAGTGAAGTCCAGTGGGAACAGGAAAACCATGGGCAATAGGAGCAAAGGGCAGATAATGAGTCACCAACAGTTGCGGAAAGAAGCTGAGTGAGGGAAGCCAAGTATGAAAAATTGGTGCCAATCAACGTCACTGAACTTGGTAGAAGAAGCATGCACAACCCTGAATACATTCATGGGATACACGACAACCTCTCCATCACGGACGGGCGCTTAGTGGACAGTGGCCCCTCACGCGATTGTGCCTAGTGACGTCTTAGCAGTCTTTGCTGTAAGTCCACGCTGCGATGCTCTCCCAGTGATGAAATCCCCTAACGGCACACTTCTCAGGGCACATCCCCTCTTCGGGTGGGGCGCGACCGCTTCCTGAAAATCGTCCTTCCCTCTGGCTTGGAGGCCACTTCCAGCCCAGGGCGCTCCTGTCCGCTTTCCTGCTGCGGCCCCACCGCGCTGACCTCAGAGATAGCCAGTGAGTCCCCCTTGCCAACCATTTTTAAAAAGGAAAGAGAAAAGCAAAACTAAATAAAAGGCATTTCCAGAAAAAGCTCTTTGTCTACTAAATAAAAGCGAGAAATAAAGATTATTATACAACATGAACCTGGAGTCCGCCCGAGAGCTTTACATACAGTACTGGCTCCCTTCCTCCTCTGCATCTCCGAGTAGGGAGCCATACTAGTACCAATTACATCATCTTTCTCCCTCGATTTCAGATCCTGCATTCCTCAAAAGCGTATTCATGACCCCCGACCAGGTGTCCCTTGGCCACTGACATGGAGCAGGTCTCCCGGGCTCGGCCCGCCTTTGTGATCTGCTCCCAGCTCTCCTGGCTGAGCCTGGTAGATTTCCAGGCAAATATATACTCGCTTTTGCGCACCTTGCACCCTCTGAGGGTTGTCTTTGCACACTCTGAGCCCTACTTTTCTCTGGCATCAGAGGAACCATGACCAGTGCTTTGCTACTGAGCAGAGAAGAAGCCTCCGGAATCCGGGGAAATGCACACATTGGAGTTCTTAAACTTGCAGCCTTAGCGAGAGGCTCAGGTAGGGCCAGGATTTATCACCTGGAAACCGATTCAGGCTTCAGTGGACAAAGTACAGGGCTTGCGCACCACCTTGTGGCTACAGTGCTTACAGCAACGGTAGCTAGGTCATCCTCTGTGTCCTCTTCCGTAGTAATAAAATCCTCAGAAAATGGCCTTTTGCCTGGCCCAAGGTGTGACAGCCAAGCTGTTCGCAAGCAGAGGCCTTGTCAGGGAGCTTACCTGGGACCTGTCCCAAACCACATTCTACTCACTGCCTCTCCCAGCAGCCCTACCTTGTGTGTCCTTCAACTCGCCTTAACAAAAAATTGATCTTAGTCTGAAAACTGCATCCTTGGCCAATCTTTATCCATTCACCTCAGTAGAGCAGACTTCTCTTTTGTTAACTGTTGAACAAACACATAATTAGCTTCTGTCTTCCATCCAGTTATCTCACTTCCCTTTTTGATGTGACACTGAATTTAAAACTCAGGCTTTGCAAAGTTCTTCGTCATTCATTTCAGATTTGGCCAATTTCATACCTAAGAAGAGTCTGGAAATCAGAAAGGAGGAAAGAGGATGCATGCTGTGGAAATAGTGCTCTCCAGGCACCATTAAGTAACAGACACACACAGATGTGCACACACACACACGCACACACCCAGGCGCGCGCGTGGGCACCCCAAGCTGAGGGCCCCTGAATCATCCCCGATTGCTACCAGCAGCTTCCACTCATGTGACTACACAGCTGTCACACACAATCTACACAGCAGGGCAGGTGGGTTTTATAACAATTTATTTCTTGTTGTTATTAGGTGTACAATAAAAACATTTTTTGTTTTCTGGAAGAGCTCCTTATTTAGCTATAGCAAAGGAAACAAGAAAATGGTGCTTTCCTGTCTCATTATTCAGGAAATGTGTGGAAAATGGAAGAAATCCTCATCCCAGGAATTATGCGGTGGGTCAGAAGGAGGTAAGTGAGTGAGTCCCATTCAGAGGACGCACTGAAGACAATAGATGTTTTTTTGTCTCTAGTCAGCAATCCAAAATGAGAAGGAATGTAAAGTGGACTTTGGGTGGCAGAAGTCTGGGTTAAAGACGTTTGGGGAGGATCATTTGCTCTAAAGTGACATGTTAAGAATATAACCAGACCCTCACCCCAAAACAGCCAGTTTTAGAGTTTCCTTCAGCCCAGGAGTCATTTGGAAGTCTTCTCACCTCTGTCAGGTACCTTCCAATTTCATGGGCTCTCCTGAGTATAACTTGTAGGATAACAACTGGCAAGATGTCACCATTACCTGTTCTTCCTGAGAATTAAAATTAGTCCAAGGATGGTGTCTTCTGTCTTACTGCTCATTCAACTCTCTCTTTTGCCCTTACTCAATGGGAAGGCCACCTTGTACATTCCACACTTCCTCCTTACCCCCAACCTCCTGCCAAAGATCCAGGATGGCTTCTCGCTTGGCCTTTCCTTGAAAGCTCCATTGGGAACTGCAGCCTTAACTCACTTCTCACCAAAGGATGGAACGTGGACCCTAACTACTTCTCTCCTAGCCTTCATACCTACCCCCCTAATATCATGAGCAGTGGCTAATGTTTTAGACACAAGTCCCTTGTCCCCTATGTGTATTGCAAATATTTCAGATAAATCGTATATATCATCTTTCCAAGGTTTAAGATTTTAATTTGATGAAATCTGATTTATCATTTCCCCTTTTATACTGTTTATTTGCTCTGAATATTCATATTACTAACACCTCTTTGTTTCCCCTTGATTGGTCAGATTTTCTTTTGTTTTATTCCTTATGTTCCTTTAGCTCTTGCTCTTTGGTATCGGATGCATTTCAACCATATGTTCACATATGATGCTAGGTAAAGCACAATGTTCTTTTATTCTATGGATGTAGCCTGTTCTTCTAGTAGCATTTGTTGGAAAGAAGTATCTGTTTCCATTAGATTACTATGATACACTTGTCAAAACAAAAGTACCAAAGAGCATATGTGTGAGAATCCATTTGTGGCCTCTCTATTCTGTTCAATTGATTTCTGTATGTTTCCCATGACCTTTTAAAGCTAACTTGTTAGTTCTGCTAGTTTTTGAGCTCCATTGCCTTGCTACACAATTTAGACACCAATGACTATTCCAAAAGCAGTTTGTGCAGCAGTTCATCTACCACCTACCCTGATTCAGTGCGCACCTGGGTGTGAGTCCTGCCCCTGCTCTTTCCTAAACACGGGGTTTGAGACCCTCAGGATCCATACAAGGCCTCCCACCCAGTATGGGGTTAACAGGAGAACCATCCCCAGATCCACCTTCCACATCAGTGGCAAAATGTCATATTTCAATTCAGAGTGCATCAAGCAGCTTTTATGCAGGAGGTGGCTTTCTTCGTGGGGAAAATAAATCCCATATTCATTGGTAATTGACAGTTCAAAGAATCAATACACTTTTGCTTTATTCTATTATTGTTTATTTATTTATTCAGGGTACTATTCCTTCCCTTATATAGAAGTATGAAAGAATAACTAAATGTGGAGAAGATACACTTGTGTCTGGAATATGCCGCCACGTTCCCCAGCCCCGTTACCCTACCTTTTCTGTTAACAGACACAGAGCTCCTATGCTACAGAGCATGTCCACCGGAAAGGATTTGCTGCCACAGAGATATCTCCTCTGGAAACCTGAGGAATAATTTACAATTTTCAAAAGGAAAAGCCTAACAGTCTCTGATAGTGGAGGCTTTACTCAGCCAGCCGGTAGGCAAAGGTGCTCATGGCATGTTTGCCAGTGACTGTTGTCCAGAGAAGCATCTCTGTGTATCAGCAAATGGCACAGCGTCTAACACCTCCTGTGTCACTAGAGGCCCTGCTGCCTCAAAGTCCTGTGTTGTTGGTGCTGACACTCACCAGCAGGGTCCCTGGCTTGTACTGAATTAGCCCAAGAGCCAGTCACACAGATACTGGGCAACTGGGAAGCAGTGGCGGGGTGGGAAGCTCTCTGAGAACCCCGGCAACAGCGGGTGGTTAGTTAGTTCTCATTCTTCCTTGCTAGAACAATCTTTCACATTTTAACATTTAAGAATTTGGGATACTGACTCTGGTACATATAAATGTGTATTTTTTTCTACACACATAGACACACAGTTTATGAGGCAGGAAGTTCCCATTTGCTCCACATAAGAACTATTATTAAATCATTGCCACAGCTGCCCAGCATGTTGCCTTCGAGGGAGGACTTGTACTCATTACTATGGCGACCCTAACACGACAGTGATACTAACTGAATGTATTCAAAGCCATATTTAGAAATAATTAGTCCCTTTCTCTTTTGCAATAAGGAACTACTGCATGCTTCTTTTTGTTAGGCAATTGTGACACCTGCTGTCGAAAAGAAAGAACTCACTCTTCTGTCCAAAGCAGGCTTTTCCTCTAGAAAAGACAAAACTATTGCTAAGACACAAAAACTTCTAGCAGAAGATGAACACATAACCGTAAGTTTTTCCTGATCATTAAAAGTCCAGTTTTAAGCTGGTAACATTTTGTGTTGAAACATTGTAAACAGCCCCAGAGCTAAGTTTCTACCATGCTCTTCGTAATATTTTCCCGAAGATGAAGAGAAAAACAATTTATGAATTTAATGACGACCAGGTGGACAAATATTTGCAGATATCCATGCAAACTTCGGGCTCACAGTTAGCACTCACCCCTTAGTTTCTAGCTTCCTCTATATGTTTGCCTATATACATATTTTGAAATACAACTTCATCAAGCTGTAAATTACATACACTGAAATGTAGTTAATTTAAAAATACAGTTCAATGTATTTTGACAAAATGTAACCCGTTCACAATCAGCATATGGAACATTTCTTTTATCTATTCCTTTATGTCACCTTTCCTTCAACCTCAAGCTCAGCCAGTTTTCTGGGCAATCACAGATCTGCTTTCTATCATGATAGTTAAGTTTCTATATTTTAGTTTCAAGCGACAGAAATCATGTAGCACACATGCTCTGTGTCCAACATCTTTTGCTTAGCATCATGCTGAAAAAATTCATCTGTTGCTCCAATGACTCTTGCTGCATAACCAAATACTTCTAAATTCAGTGACAGCAAGTGACAGTGAGTTTAGTCAGTTTCCCATTACTGTAACAAATATCTGAGGTAACCAACATATGAAAGGATAGTCACAGTTACTGAGGTTCCAGCCCACAATCAGTTGATTGTCCTCCTTGCTTTTGGGCCCTGGGAGCACATTGTGGAGGGATTTTACAGTTGAGGAAAACTACTTGCTTCGTGTGAAAATTAAGAGACCAGTACCTTACAATCCCCTTTCTTCTGCAGGCTTGCAGTTTAATTTATTCCT
The DNA here is from genome assembly GCF_053883595.1 of Heterocephalus glaber. Taxonomy (NCBI): domain Eukaryota; kingdom Metazoa; phylum Chordata; class Mammalia; order Rodentia; family Bathyergidae; genus Heterocephalus; species Heterocephalus glaber. The sequence goes on along the minus strand of NW_028258307.1, from coordinate 6,461,014 downwards.
CTTTTTTGGTTGTTGAAGTGTAAATTTATGTTGTTGATTTTGGATTTTTCTATTTTTTAAATGTGTTCAGCTCTATAAATTTCCCTCTTAGAGCTGCTCTTCCTGTTTCCCAGAAATCCCCTGAGTTTTGGTTTGTTATGCCTTCTTTTTCCTTTCTCTCAAGATATATGTTGATTTCCTTTGTGATTTCTTATCTGACCATTGGCTGTTTAAGGGTACTTCCAAGTAATTGTGGATTCTCTAGTTTTCCTTCTGCTCTTGCTTTCTAGTTTCATGGTACTGTGCTAAGGACACACGTGGAATGATTTTCACATTTTCAGTTAGTTAAGATTTGTTTTGTGGCTCCACATGTGGTCCATCCTGGCAATGTTCATGTGCAATAAGAAAACTGTGTATTTTATTGTATTTGGATGCCATTTTCTGCATAGTAGATACGGTTGGTCTATGATGAAGTTCAAGTTCTCGGGTTCCTAGTTGTCCTATCCATTATTAAAACTGCCACTTGGTGTTGATTTTCCTAGTTAGGTACTGGGCTTTGTTGTGTTTGTTTTAAGAGTTCTAGGCCTCTTTCTGATAGTCATTTTAATTTCCTTCTTATTTTTCTTATATATACATTCTATAGCCATTTTCTTTGTGGCTACCATGGAAATTATTCTACAGTCATTATATCTTCACTTAAAATGATGACAATTTTATATTCCTGCATTTCTCCACTGCTAAAAATTAAATGGTTATATATTGTGTACCCACTATCAGAGATGAATAATTAATTTATGCTTTTGTCTTTTAAATCCTGTAAACAAAAAAAAAGTGTAATGAATTAAAATTTTAATAATTCTCATTTACATATTTTCATGCCTTGTATTTACAGGAGGAATTATTATTATTATGTTTTGGGGGGGTACTGGGGATTGAACTTGGGACCTTGCACTTGCAAGGCAGGTGCCATAACCACTGAACTAAATCCCCAGCCCAGGAGGAATTATTTCTGTATGGCATCAAGTTACTTTCTCTAGTGTTCTTTTATTTCACTTTGAAGGACTCCCTCTAGTATTTGTTGTAAGGAAGATTTACTGTCTTGGCGATGGATTTTATTGCCCTATTTAAACATGAGGATATCTTATCTTCTCTCTCATCTTCCTGGGACACATTTCCCAGTGCAATACTGTCAGTCATTAAGTTTATTTTTTTTCTCTCAGTACTTTATATCGTCTGTTTCTCTTCTGGTCAGCAAGGTTTCTCATATGAATTAACGGATAATCTTTATGGGGATCGCTTGTATGAGATGGCTGGCTTTTCTCACACTGCTTTCAAGATTATCTCTTCGTCTTTTGAGAGCTTTACTATCCCATGTCTAAATTCATGACTGTTTTGGTTTATGTTGCTCTGAGTTTATGGTGATTTTTGCAATTGTATACCCATGTCTTTCTTCAAAATCAGGAAGTCTTTGGCTAACATTTCTTCAATTAAGCTCTCTGCAACTTCTATCTCTCTTATTCTGGAATACCCTCATGCACATGCTGGTATCCTTCATGGTGTCTCGTAAATCTCTTTAGCTCTGATCACTTATTTATTCGCTTATTGTTTTGTTATTTTCCTCCTGAGATCTAATAATTTCATATGATTTATTCTTGTCCCTTCTCTCCCTCCCACTTGTTCCCCTTCTCATCTGAAAATTTTCTTCCCATTTCCCAATGTCTATCATTTATTTTAGTCCTTATTTCCAGTTTGGGTTTCCCACACCAGATAAACAATGTGGTATTTAAACATCTGTGTCTGATTTATTTCACTTTAGAGTATCATCTCAAGGGGCCAGGGATTTAGCTCAGTGGTTCCACTGCCTGCCTTGCAAGTGCAAAGGCCTGAGTTCAATCCCCAGTACCCCCCCCAACCCACACAAAACAACAAAAGAGTATTGTCTCAAGGTGCATCCATTTAGCTATAAATATCTCAAGCTTAACCTTCTTTATGACAGAGTAGTACTCCATTGTGTTAAAAAAACACAACCATATCTTCTTTATCCATTCATCAGTTGATGGGCATTTGGGCTGTTTCCAAGATTTAGCTATTACAAATTGTGCCTCTATAAACATGGATGTGCACATATCCCTATGGTATGGTATGGTGCTTTTAATTCTTTCAGGAAGATACCAAGTAGGGTGATAGCTAGGTCAAATGGAAGTTCCAGTTTTAGTTCTTCAAAGAATCTCCACACTGATTTCCACAGTGGTTGCACCAGTCTACACTCTCACCAACAATGGAGAAGGGTTCCTTTCTCCCCACAGCCCTGCCAGCATTTGTTTTTGGTTGCTTTCTTGATTACAGCCATTCTTTCTGGAGTGAGATGAAATCTCAGTGCTGTTTTAATTTGCATCTCTTATTCATTATACCAATGATGTTGAATATTTTTTCCATATATTTATTTGCTGTTTCTACATCTCCATCTGAAATATGTCTATTCATTTGATAGGCTCATTTTTGAATTTGGTCTTTGAACTTGAGGATCTGATTTTTTTTGCATTCTTTGTATATTCTAGATATTAGTTCTTTGAGAAACAGCTGACAAAATTTTTTCCCATACTGTGGGTTGTCTCTTCACTCTTGCTGTGAAAAAACTTTTTAATAAGATGAGATCCCAGTTGTTGATTCTTTGTACTAGTTCCCGTGCTACTGAGGTTTTGTTCATAAAATCTTTTCCTAATCCAATGTCTTCAAGAGTTCTACCTAACCTATCTTCCAGCAAGTTTAGTGTTTCTGTTTTAATATTTAGATCTTTGATCCACTTTGATCTTAGTTTAGTGCATGGTGAAAGATATGGGTCTAGTTTTAATCTTTGGCAGGTTGAAATCCAGTTTTTCCAGCACCATTTACTAAAGAGGCTATCTTTCCTCCAGTGAGGATGGTTGGCTCCTTTGTCAAAGATGAGGTGGCTTAGTATGTTGGAGTTGTTTCTGCATCTTCAATCTGTCCCATTGATCCTCAGGTCTTTTTTTCCAATACTATGCAGTTTTTATCATAGTAGCTTTGTAATATAATTTCAAGTCAGGAATTGTGGTGCCCCCTGCCTTGCCTTTGTTGCACAGAATTGCCTTTGCTATTCTAGGTCTCTTCTGGTTCCAAATGAATGTAGGATTGCTTTTTCTAAATCTGTGAGATATACTATTGAAATTTTGATCAGAATTGCATTTTTGGAAGAATGGCCATTTTCACTATATTAGTTCTTCCTATCCAAGAACAAGGGATATCTTTACACTTTCTGATATCCTCCTTGATCTCCTTTTTCAGAGTTCTGTAGTTTTCCATGTAGAGGGTTTTAACTTCCTTCATTAGACTGATTCCTAGGTATATCATTTTTTTGGATGCTGTTGTAAAAGGTGTTGTTTCCCTAATTTCTCTCTCAGTGAATTTGTTATTCATTCACAGGAAGGCTATTGATTTTTGATGTTGACTTTGTATCCAGCTATGCTACTGAATTTGGTTATTAAATCTAGAAGACTTTTGGTGGAGCTTTTGGGGTCTTCTATGTAGAGTATAATGTTTTCTGAAAATAATGATAATTTAACTTCTTCCTTTCCTGTCCTTATTCCTTTTATTTCCTTCTCTTGTCTAATTTCTCTGCCTAATGTTTTCAGAACCACAAGAGTGGTTACAATAGACTTCCCTGTCTTGTTTCTGATTTTAGAGTGAAAGGTTTCAGTTTTTGTCCATTTAGTATGATGTTGGCTTTGGTTTGTCATAGATGGCTTTTATCAGACTGAGAAAAGGACCATCTATTCCAATTTTCTGTAGGGATTTTATCACGAATGGGTGTTTCTTAGCTCTGTTAGTATGTAACATTTATTGATTTGCATATGTTGAACCATCCATACATTCCTGAAATTAATCCAACTTGTTCATGGTGTATAACCTTCTTGATGATTATCTGCATCTTACTGAGGATTTTTGCATCTATGTTCATTAGGGATATTGGCCTGTAGTTCTCTGTTTTGGTTAGATCGTTTTTTGGCTTTGGTAACAGGGTAATGCTTGCTTCCAGGGATAAAATTGGGAATATTGCTTCCCTTTCAATTTCATTAAAGAGTTTGGAATATGGCATCATTAGGTCTTCTTCAAAATTTTTTTAAAATTCAGCAGTAAGTCCATCAGGGCTTGGGCTTTTCTTTGTTGTTAAATTTTTAATTACATCTTCAATTTTACTGACTGATATTAGTTTATTTAGAAGTTTTATATCTTTTTGATTTATTTTGGTAATTCATATGTATCTAGGAATCTGTCCATTTCTTCTGTCTTTTCTATCTTATTAGAATACAGGTTCTCAAAGTAGGTATTGATGATCTTCTGGATTTCTGCAGGATCTGTTGTGATTTCACCCTTTTCATTCCTAATTGCATGGATTTGAGTCTTTTCTTTCCTTTTTTTGAGAAGGTTGGCTAAGGGTTTGTCAATTTTATTTAATCTTTCAAAGAAGCAACTCTTTGATTCATTGATTCTTTGTATTGTTTTCTTAGTCTCCATGGCATTAATTTCTGCTCTCATCTTTATGATTTTCTTCTTCATGTGAGCTTAGGGCTTGACTTGTTCTTTTTGTAAAAGCTTGAGGTTCAGGTTTATGTTGTTTATTTGAGCCCAGAATGTTTTCCTGATATCCATATTCACTGCTATAAATTTTCCTCATAGGACTGCTATCTCATAAGTTCTGGTATGTTGTATTGGCATTATCATTTAATTACAGAAACTATCTAATTTCTTCTTTAATTTCATCTGTGACTTATTGGTTTTTCAGGAGAATGTTAATTTCCATGTACTGATGAAGTTCTTGTGGGTTTTTTTGCTGTTGATTTCTAATTGCATTGCACAATGGTCTAATAATATAAATGGGATAATTTCAATTCTTTTGCATTTACTTAAGCACATTCTATGAACTAGTAAGTGGTCTATTTTGGAGAATGCCCTGTATGCAGCTGAGAAGAACCTGTATTCTGATGTTGTGGGTGGAACACTCTGTAGACATCTACTAAGTTCATTTGTTCAAAAGTTTCATTCAATTCTGATATTTCACTGTTGAGTTTTTGTCTAGTTAATCTATTTGTGACTGGCATATTGAGGCCCCCCATTACATTTGGATTAGTACTTATTTTATTTTTATATTTGTTTTATATAATTGGGTGTGCTGCTATTTTATGCATATATAGTTATAATTGTTATCTTTTACTCTTGTGGTGTTCCCTTTATAAGGAAGTGGTGACCTTCTTTGTCTCTCTTAATTAGTCTTGGCTTGAAGCCCACTTTCTCTGCAAACAGAATAGCTAACTCTGCTTTTTTCTGGGTTCCTGTTGCATGAAATATTTTATTCCATCTTTTACTTCTAGTCTATGAATTTCTTTTTTAATCAAATGTGTTTCTTGTATGAAGCATATTGTTGGATTAGCTCCTTGACCCATTCTGCTGGTCTATTTCTTTTGATTAGTGAATTGAGGCCATTAATGGTGATGATTATAATTGATATATTGACTTATCCCTGTCATGCTATTTTCCTGTTGTTAACTCCTTTCTTTCCTCCTCTGTTTTATTTCTTGCCTTGCCTAGTGGATTCATTTTGTTGGGGTTCATGGAGTTGTAGTCCTTGCTATCTCTTTCTAGAACACCCTTTAGAGCACTTTGAAGTGCTGGTTTGATGTTCATGAATTTCCTCAGGTGTTTTTTGTCATGCAAGTATTTGATTTCTTCATCACTTTTGAAAGATAGTTTTGTGGGGTTGGAGTTTGCTTTCCTTTAGGGCTTGAAATACTTCACTCCAATCTCTCCTTGACTTGAGTGTTTGTATTGAGAAGTCTGCTGTGATTCTGATGGGCTTTCCTTTATAGGTAACATGCTTCTTTTCTCTAGCAGTTTTTTTTCTTTTGGTACCGGGGATTGAACTCGGGTCCTTGAGTTTGCAAGGCAGGCGGCAGAAACACTGAGCTAAATCCCCGGCTCAAAACGTATTTTTTTGTTTGTTTTGTTTTTTGATACCAGGGTTCAAACTTGGGACCTTGTGCTTGCGAGGCAGGTGGTGGAACCACTGAGCTAAATCCTCAGCCCTAGCAGCTTTAAATATTCTGTTCTTGTATTGAATTTCTGGAATCTTGACTATTATATGCTTTGAGGAAGATTTTTAAAATTATGGCTAATTGGAGTTCTATATGCCTTAGCTACCTCTATTTCAAATTATTTTTCCCTGTTTGGGAAGTTTTCTGCCATTACTTCTGTGAACAGTTTTTTTTTTTATGTGTCATTTGCACTATTATGCTTTTTCATTAACTCCTATTAATCTTATGTTATTCTTCTTTGCATCATCAAGCAGCTGCTGATTGATTTCTCTTGGCCCCTTACTGCTTTTCTTATTAAGTTTATTGGTACATTTTAGGTATACAATATGATAACATTCATCATTGCAAATTTGTACCTTTACACAATATATCTTGGTTCTTATTTTTTTCCCCTGCCCTCCCTTCAACTCCTCCACCTCTCCCTATTTAAAAGAGTTTGTTTCTATTTTTTCCTTTTCTCATGTTTATTCCCTTCCCTTGCTATTTTTTGTTTGTTTGGGTTTTCTTTGGGTGTTTTTGGGTACTGGGGATCGAACTTGGGACCTAGCACTTGCAAGACAAGCAGCAGAACCACTGAGCTAGATCCCTGGCCCACTCTTGCTATTTTTAAGAAATCTTTCTTTTCACGATCTTTGCAATCTTATCTTTCATATCTGATTTTCTGTTCTCACATTGGCTAATTCTGCTGGATGTATTTTCAATGAAATTTTTAATCTCCTGGATATCTGTTTGACTCTGTTTTATGGATTCCATTTCTTTTCTATGTTGAGTGTTCGTGTTTTCCATCATTTTCCAGAGTTCCTCTATTTTTTTTTATCTGTATCTGCTTTAGAGTCACTAAGTATGTCTTTCATTCTGGTCACCATCTCTGTAGTTATCTGCGAAATTATTTCTCATTTGAATTTTTCTAGAGCTTTGTTCTCTTGCTTTGTTACTTCCATGTTACCATTTCTGAGAGTTGAGATAAGTGGTTTTTTAATTGTTTCACCTCATTGCCCCTGGGCTTGCCTTTGATGAGGTGAAAGTCTGGGGGATTTTCATCTTATTTAAATGTCTTCTCATTTTCTTTGATTTTTTTTTTTTAGTTTAATTCCTAGGTTAATGCTTGTAGATTGATTATGGTGAGTAGCTTTATTGCTAGTATTCAGAGCCATTAGGAAATGACTACTTCTTAGAGGTATCTTCCAGGTGTAGCTGGATTTTGGGTTCTGAGTCTGTTGCAAGATCCTACCTCTTCAATATATTGGGGATGAGAAGTTTCTACCTACTTGGCTCAGCCTCTGGTTCTTTGGTAGCACTGGCCTATAGTACTTTTTACAGCCCTTAGGAAATCTCAGTCTTGATATACCAGGAAGAACAACTGATTAGCACAATTATGTCACCTTGGCTAAAGTAGTACAATCAGCAATAACAATAGCATTAAACACAGCCTAGAAAATGACAAACTGTGGTAACTATCAATTTGCCACCTTTAACCATGTGAACTAGATTTTTGGATATATAACAAAATCTAGAATGAACCAGAAAATTGTAGGCAATAAATAAATCCTCAATATGGTGATTTTATCCTAAGAGGACATTTAGAGGAGTTAGGGTGGAATAGTGAAATAAGAAGAGTTTAGAAGCGAGACTGGAGGACAATGGAAAATCATACAAACTTTGGGAAACTGAAGGAGATATGAGGGAAAGAGAGGAAGAAATGAAAAGAACAGGACAGAACAACCATACACACATTTTAAAAAACCCCAGAAATCATGTTCATACTCATATAAAACAAAGAACAAACAATCAAGAAAAAATAATACAGGACAAGAACAAAAATCAGGAAAGAAGACAAGAAAAAAAAAGAAGGGAAATAAGAATAAAAAGACCAACTCAAGGTGTATTTCTTCTATCACTGGTAGACAAAGTGGGCAGACAGAATCCAGATCCCAGTTGTTTAATCCCACCAAACCAGCCATTGATTTATGGTGGAGTAGTAGATAATCCCAGCAAGCCTGGACCTTTAGTTCCACTGAAGTTCAGGCTTGTTTCTGGCTAGGAGGCTAGGGCAGGGTTTGTTAAGTCTGTCACAGTCTGTGTGCTTCCTCATGGCTTGAACTCTGCTCCCTGACCTCCTGCCAACTTGAACTCAGAACCTTCACTGAGACACCAGGAGCCATTAGATGGAGCTGGCCTGTAGCTGTTCTGAGTTCCAAGCTCAGTTGGTCCCTCTCCAAGATGGCTACTGGCCAATTGCCCTCCCCTGGGTGATATCTGAACCCAAATAACTCACCAGCCACTTCAGTTCACTGTATCTACTGCTCTTTTCCACTGGTGCCTTTTTCCATGGAAGCCTCTGGGTTTGTCAGTAGTCACGGTGTGTCTGTAGGTTCAATCCACTGTTCCCACACTGTGAGTCCAGTCTCTGGAAGAAAGCACTACTTGCTGCTCCTCTTGGTTGAAGAAGTCTCTCTCTTGGCTCTCCTCTTGGACTTTATTCTTGCTTCAGGTACTTCTTGAATCCCAGGGACCCTCTCCCCTCCTCCTCACTCTGATATATTCCAATATCAGAACATCAAATCCCAGAGAGGTTCTTTCTCCACTGCTTACCACTATGCCATCTTCCCAGAAGTCTGTCCAATTTCAAATGATCTGTCTTTAAGTCTGTTGATTATTTGTTCTGACAATTTTGTTTCCCAGAACACTTTCCCTGTGACTTAGATCTCCAATTCCTCTCTTCCTTAAAGTCCCCTTCCCTACTCTGGCCTCTGTTTCCTCTGATCAATAGGATGACTAGGATATATGTTTGCATTTTCTCTATTTGTATTGCATCCTGGAAATTTCTTCAAGGTTTAAATCAGGGTGGTTGTAGAGCTTACTTTGTAGGAGAATGATTTATTTTAGAGATGACTGTGTTCTTATTCCTATAAAGAATAACTTCATGTTATGCGTCTTCTTTTCTAATTGTCATCAGTGTAAGTCCATATCCAGATCCTGATATTTCTTAATTCAGGGATTGAGAAGTTTTATCTTATATTTTTATTTCATTGGTCATGTCTCTCTAAATTTTTGGATAAAAGAATATTCATATTTAATTCATTTCATCTTGAAACACATCATTTCAAAACAATGAACTATATCATTTACCTACAACATACATTGTTTGGGTGAAATTATCTTTTTTATATTAGTTCATTAGTATATGTTTGTAGTACATAATGTTTGCATTCCTTGTGGGGAGTTGAGTCAACAGGAAGCCTTTGAATCTATAGGAAATCTTGGTTATAGGAGAAAAAGATGGTCCACCCACAAGCAGAAAGATAATGACTCATTTGATAGAGTCATACATGAATTTTTGAAGTTTCAATGTTCTGGACATGAATGATTATAACGTATATGTGAATATTTTGTCATAGTAAGAAGTTATTTTGTTAATGTATGCGCTCAATGCTTCTTCTTGAAAACACTTTATTTTAATTATATGGAGATTTAGACCCTTTGTAGGCATTTCATTGAAAAATTAGTGAAATCTCTAAATAATACAGTAAAATATTAAAATTAGTAAATTACTAATAGATTGAATTTAAATCAGCTTTCTTTATATCACCCTGAAGTAATAACCCTCAGTGAAGAACTAGTAAATATAAATATCAGAACTTGCTGTTGGATCTCTCTTTCAATTTCTGTCTGCCTCTTTCTTTCTGTCTTCATCTTTCACCCAATATATTATCTACATAGCCTACTTACTCCTACACTGCATAGTTAAGAAGAGAAGTTTTCATGACAATAAGGCAACTCACAACGACACATAACGTATGATCAGAAAACATAAGTTTGAAAGAGATAAGAAAGAAAAGTGCATCATGTACAGGTACAAACACCCAATGATAAATGTAAATGAATTGTATACCTAAAATGTACCAATAAAAGACTAAAAAAAAAAAAAGAAAGAAAAGTGCACTTTTAGGTTTTTAATATTTGTCATTATTAGTTTTATCCTCAGTGTGACTTAAGAGTTGTCCTGGATTAGAACGAGATTCATTATTTTTATTTCAATAATAATAGCTGCTGTCTCCTTTTCTTCATTCCTTATACTGAGAGGACACCATGAAATCTCAATGGGAAAAGCTTCCTGTTTGAGTGGCCAAATGTTCTATGGGCAAGAAATGGTGAAAAAGGGATTTCCTCTGCTTATGCATAGACGAATAACTCAGTTGTTTCTGTTACTTCTCCCAAATGAAAGGAAAAGATGAGAGGGAAGATGCCCTCAATTTCACCCTAATGTTTTGGAATGTAAATATACACTGTGAAGGGCAGCTATGCTTCAGTGTCCCCAGGTTTGATGACCTAAACATATCTCCAAAGTCCTGGGGCTTATTTTCCCTTGAAATGTAAATACACGCCTTCAGAGTTAAGTAAACTCTGGATCCCTCTCAATACCTATATGAATATAAATAAATATCCCACATCCTACTTTTAGCTCAAGATATGAAATATCTGCAAATTTTATTCACAAAATCTCAGATCTTCAGAATCACTGATTTTTTTTACATCCCACAGAAAGATGACAAGACCATAAAATTAATATTAACAAGAAAAGTAGACTAAAGTAATTCTGATAGTCTGGTAAATTTCTTTTTTATAATCAACTAGTGTCCTAGTTAATTAATTCTCTCTTCCTTCAGGGTGAAATACATCTACAAATAGGCCTGTCATGTATACACACCAGTGAGGAAAGTATCTGTTTATTTTACTCCAAAGAAAGTTAAAATTATTTTTTGTATTGTTTTGTGTTTGTTTTACTGCCATTTGGGAAATTAAAATTAGCTTCAGAGATTAGACAAACAAAAGATTTTTCTGTAAATTTAAAGAGAAAAACTCATTAGATTGACATAAAATGCTCTTTCAGCAATTTTATTCTTTTAGGTAAAGTGCTTTTTCCCAAAGCATGAGGTTGAAGTCAGATTTCTTTATTAGGAACAGAACATTTTAGAGCTAAGGAAAGCCTTCAATATCCAAAAACTTTAATGGATTTGGAGCTAATTTTAGAAGAAGACATGTCTAGAACACATTGATTCCTACTACTGAGTAGGTTTATGTTTCTTCAGAAGTGGGTATTTTCAATTAGCTTTCTCTTTTTTTATTACCCAGATAATATTTCTAATTGCTTTGAATCATAAGTCTTGGCAGGAGAAAGATACTTGGGATTTAAAAAAATAATGTTTTGTTTTGGTTTGAGGATTTTTTTATGAGTTGTTTTGTTTTTTGAGACAGAGTCTCACTATGTAGCTCAGGCTAGCCTCAAACTCATGGTGATCCCCCTGCCTTAGCCTCCTGACTGCTGGAATTACAAATGTGAGCCAACACACCTGGCTAAAAATATTTATTTAATAGTAATAGAGTCAATGTTGTATCCTGAAGAAACATTAACTTTCTGGAGATAGACTTGAGATGGAATCCTTAAGCTGCCACTCACCACCTGTATGAAATTCAAAAAGTGAACTTAGTTTACTCATCAATGAAAAAATCACCCACATATCACTATACAGATGAGAACTCAGGATGAGCAAGCATGGAAATAGAAATTACAGTTACATTTTTCAGTGTTTGAGGAGTTTGGTAGAGATTATTGCTTAGTTTTCTCCCTGTGTGATACAATAGCTACTCAACAAAATGAAAGACAATATAAGTAAGTATCAGGAAGAGGAACTGTTCTTCTCTTTGTCCAATCTCAGATGTAATATCTAGATTTTCTTTATTTTTCCATGGTGCCACTATCTCTCAGACCAAAAAGTGGGCAACTTAGGACATGGCAAACTTCTTTCAGTGTGTCTTTTGAGGAGTACATTCTTCTGCATCACAAAAATCATACAAATCATGTACATACTTTCAATAAAGAACATTATTCTGATGTATAGGTAAACAAATACCTCAAAGCTTTGTTATGAGGTTTGATTGCACCCAAAGTTGCACTATTATATATCATACAATGAGCAGTACAAATTGTTTTTTGTTCTCTTTTTGGTTTCTTTATTCTTTGCTCTGTGTGTGCACGTGTGTGTGTGTGTGAATGTGTGTGTATTTTGTGCATGAGTGCAGTATTCTGTTACTTTGGCTATTTAAGAAGGCTTGTATTCATTTCTTTTCTCCAAATTTTTCATCTCAGATTGTCTTAGGTAAAATGTAATGCAGGTACCTTCTAGAAACAATAAAACAGAACAATAATTTAAGATAATGATTTCTCCTTTACTTCATAATGCCTTCCAAGTAATAAAATGACGAGTTACAGCTGCAATGGCATAATTAAAGAAGGTCTATCTTAGAAGGAATAACCTAAAGCAAAGCATTTTACAACTATTTATTCATGCTTGATGTTTATTTATGTAGAGTTTAATCTTCCCAGCAGTAATTTTTCACATGGGTGGACAACTGTCCTGTGAAATAGCTAAGAGCAGATGTTTTCATAAATTTTCTGTAATCCACATTTAGTATAAACTATCTTGTGAAGTTTGGATCTGCTGGGAAACAAGCTCATGGTCTAGCTGCACAGTGAAAACATTTACCTGTCTCTTCATGGCAAGGTCTAGACAGCATTTTGCATCTACCTAAAAGTAGAACCCATTCTGTAGTCCCTAACCCTTAAATTTAATTTGGTAGCTCTACCTGGTCATCTCTAATTTGCATTTTTCCAGCACATGGAAGAACAACTCTATCTCAGATTATATTCCAGGCCTTGGAAATAAAGCAGTATCAAGCAGACATCATCATTTCTAGTTAATGAAGTCAGCAAAGTAAACAAGGCCAGATAAACAGGGCCTTGAGTGTCAAGGCAAAACCTTTGGATTCTGGTTTCAGTTTGATAAGAGCTACTAGAAGATTGAGGCAAATACACTGCTGAGGTTATATTTTAGGAAGATAATGGAAAATGACTTCTTCAGTAGAGTTAGCCAGACTCTATGGCTTGAGTGTGTCCCTCAAAAGTTGCTCTGTTGGATCCTTAATTCCTCGCTGTGTCAGTACTGGGAAGCGGGGCCCAGTGGGAGGGGATTGGGTCATGGGGCCAGGCCCTCAGGAGTAGGTTCATGGCTTCCACTTGTGCATGGGAAATGCTCAGATGTGGCTGTGCTCCAGTGAAGAAAAATATTATTTATAAAGCTCGAAGCCAATGAAACACACTATCTCTTTCTTAGATTTAAGAAATGTGATGAATGTCATTTTATTTCTCAATTTTATAAAAAGTCACAGAACAATCTTCAAAATCACAGATATAGAAACAGTTTAGAAGTCATTACATTTACTACCGCATACTAAGTACAATTGGGATACCCTTTCTGCAGTAAGAAAAAGCCCCAGGAATGAAGTATCTACAACTGACAGATGAACATAAAACATCAACATGAGCAAAAACTAAATGGAGATCAAATCATTCTTCCTGGTCAGAATCTCTGTCATAATCCTAACCATTTTCTCCTTTCCTCACTCCAATCCACCATCTTAATTATTGTTATTCTAATAATAGGTCTTGCATCATTATTTCTATTATGATTAAAATCCTTAGCCATTCCCTTCTGGATCATGTTTTTGCTCTTGGAAACTAGCTCCTTCACAATCCATTTCCAGCCCATTTGGGTCACCTCATCCATGGGATTCCTTTCTCTCTCACTTATCCAATGTCACCTATTCCATTGTCCAACAAATCTCAGCAGAGCACTCTTGCCCCAGGAACCTGCCAGAACTTCAGATGTGAGCTGATTTCATCTACATTGTTTTGAGCAACTTCATTTCATTTCATAAATGTTTCATACTTGTGGGAAAATCTTATCATCTCACTAATAGTCCATTTTTGCTTCCTGCTTTATAAAATACTATCATTGCTACAAGAATTTATGACTTAAATGAAGCAACAAAGACAGTCCAGCAAAATATATGGCAAAAGAGAAAGCTAGAATGCCTTAGGTAATAAAAACAAACAAAGTAGAACCAAAGAAAAGGGCCACCAACAGCTAAAGTTGCTTCCTAATTTTTACAGGGAGTCTACTGGGTAAGTGGTTTTCTGGTGAATTCTCCTTAACTATCAGGGAGAAATGAGACTGATTTTTGCAGGAAGAAGCTCTGATGAAGAAAAAAGTTCAAATTCTTGAAATTCTCTCTGGGACAACCTGTGGCCTGACCAAGGAGCAGGTCTACCCCCAGCAAAGCCTGAAGGACAGCAAAGGCTTCAAATGCATTCTCATCTCTCCTTGACCGGTGGTTGGAATTTGAAATCGGAAGGGGATGCATTCCTTAATTTCAATATTCAGCAGCTGCTGATTACCTTGAGAGCAAAAATAAGTTTTTTGAAACTGTCTCTGCTGAGGGATATCTCTGTGATACTTGGAAATGAGAGGCAGAATGGAATATAGAAACCTCACTTATTGGAGAGACTTGGACTTGCACAAGCTCAACCATTTTCTGGCTGTCTTTGGCCTCAGAGTTTTTAGTTTTAAAATGTCTAAATAATAACTCATGTATTGTTAAACTGAGTGACCAAGTGCCTGACAGAGAAAATGCTTGGAGCATCAGTTTTATTTCAGTATTAGCTGGAGGGATTGACTGAAACCTGACTCAAATGTGTGCAACCTGATGTAAAGTATTTCTGGGTGCCAAAATACCCTGCTAAACTTTCTCTTGCAAGGTGACAATTTTGACAGTGGAGAGTGTCTGGCACAGCTTGGAGGGTCATACTCAGCCTCTGCCCATGATCAGCAGACTTCTGTGGAGAAAGCAGTCACCACAACTGCGTGGGCAGAGTCTGAATGAGTCGATTCTACAGAGGCTGTCTCATCCATTTCTATTTTCAGAAGAAAGACATGGTAGTTGTCATAGTTATGACAACTATTAATATGACCTTGGATCTGAGTATCTGATGGTCACTGGATCACTCTTGATCATCTGTGACTCTGGGAATTTAAGGAGACTTGGGCTTGCTATACAGAAATCTAGAAATTTGTACTGA
This sequence comes from Heterocephalus glaber, assembly GCF_053883595.1. NCBI lineage: Eukaryota > Metazoa > Chordata > Mammalia > Rodentia > Bathyergidae > Heterocephalus > Heterocephalus glaber. The sequence goes on along the minus strand of NW_028258307.1, from coordinate 6,445,948 downwards.
AAAATGAAGGTTTTAATGGAATTTCCTTTCAGTCACAGTAACTCACAGTATCTATCACCTATCCTGTAAACTAAGTGTGGCAATGAGGTTAGGCTAAACTGATCAACTATGAAACTACTATCTATTGAATCTCATCAGCGTGGTTGCTCTGGCGATATTAGACTCCAAATGACAGTTAAGTGTTAATAAGAGCATCTGCCTCCAAAGAGCCCGAACATATTTCCAAGGATAAAATGAGAATTTTATTAAAAACTCCTGGCATTGCAAATGCTTGAGAACAGGCATATGCAAATGATGTATAATTTCAGATGTATCATATTGTTAAGAGCTAAACCGACCAAGTTCGTAAATTCCTCAGACCTGACTGTAACTAGTCCACACTAACAAGTGAACAGATGAGACAAAGTTCAGTCAAAGGCAAACTCTCCTCACTAACGTACTAACTGCTCAGCAGAGTTGGGGCCAATTTGAGGCTGTGGGTTAGGGTTAGGTGAAAGGTGTATGAAGAATGTGGTACCAGATGTGTGCATTTGGGAAAGGTGGACAGAGGGATCCCACCTCCTGGAGAGTGATTTATCATATCATCACGTGGGAGGAAGAGGGTGGCATGGAGGAAGGACAAGGCTCAAGCCACCAAAGATCAACTTGTGCTCTCTAAGTTCTGTTTTATCCACCTTGAAAACGTCTGCTTCTGCTAAAACTGTAGGAAGATGAAAGGAGATACAGTTCTGTAGGAGAGCTCACACAGGTGAGGCAGGAAAAGGACCACAGAACCAAGCACTGAACAGGCCAATGCATCAAATGATCAGTTGGCTAAGAATAAATTCCCCACATGCCTTCAGGTGGTGATTAGAAAATATTTTGCAAAGAGTAGCTGGACATGATACCTTAAGTGTCTTAAGTCCTGTCCATGCTACGGATCCTCTACAGAAAAGCAGGAGAGTTTAGAGTTTCAGTAACTCATTTATAATACTATTTCTTGAAAATAAAATATAAACCATGGGGCAAATATCTTTAAACAAATGATTAATTTACACTAAAAATATTTACTGGGAGTCTATCATATAAGAAACTATTCTGCAGGTTGGAGATGTCACCCTGAACAACAGAAAAAAATTTCTGTCTCCCTACATTTAATGTAGGGAGGTAGAAGAAAAACAGTGTCATGCATTATTTAGCAACTGAGAAATGCATTGTCAGGGCATTTTGGCATTGTAAGAACATCATAAAATTGACTTACAGAGACAATTGAGGTGAGGCTGCTCCTGGCATAACATGACATACTGTAGCAAACTTCCTTTTTTATAAGTAGTAGGAGTACACGCTAAAGTAATGATACAAGTATAAGTCTTTCCAAATTCATATAACCCAGGAATATTTCCCTGGATATAAGCTAGTAACATAGCTGCTTATTATCATTATTAAACATTATTACTGTACGTAATTATAAGTGCTATACTTTTATACAAATAGCAGTGCAGTAGGCTTCTTTACACCAGCATCACCACAAACGCATGAGTCATGTTTTAGCTATGATATTAAAATAGCTATGTGTTTTGCTATGACATTACCATGGCTATGATAAGATATTGTATTTCTGTTATAATCTTATAGGACCACCATCAAATTTGCATTCCCCTGTCAACAAAAATTTACTGTGCTGTATGACTGTATATAAATAAGAGTGTTCATTATTAGCCAGATGCTAAGAGGTGCTGTAATTAAAACCCAAACGGTAGGGGAATAAGACGTTATTAGATGTATGTGTGTAAAAATACACAAAATAATCAGGGGAAATGGGCACAGATACAGGAAGGTAGGAAATGTGGTGGGAGCTTGTAGAAGATTGTATTTTTATTCAGTAAATGGGAACAAGGGTATGAGCTAGATTAGAGATTGGAGGGCTGAGGGATGAGACAAAGATGTGCCATAATTCTGCAGGAACGTGAGGCTTAGGAACAGAAACATGAAGGGTCTTGCCTTGGGCTTGCTGAACCAACAAGGGAATAAGTGCACTACATTTCATACACCATCATCATTTGGCTTTTAGTCTACATTCCTTAAACCATTTAGATCTCTCTGAATTTAGTCTATTTCTTAAAGCTGTACTGAAATAAAATTAAATTGAAGATGAGATATAGAGTAAACCCCTAGACAGAACTGAGGGTTGTAAGTTTTTATCAATTTATTATTTATCTTATTTATTTTATATGGTGATCCTCTCTGGAAATCACTACTATCCCTACCTTACAATGAACTCTTGAGATATTAAGTAATTTCTTCAATGTCAATGCTAAGAAGTGAAATTATACTCTCTATTTACTCTGGGCCTGTCATTTCCCAGGAAAAATCTTTGTCTTATGAGCCACAGAGTCAGTCCTTTTGCATTTATTACATGATATTTACTATATGTATTAGTTGATAAATTTGTGATTTTTAAGCCCCCAATTTTTCGTTAATGTATTTTATTTTTTCAAGTTTCTACTTAGAATGGGAAAGATTTTCCTAAGGGAGAAAATTGTAAACACATGGTAAAAGCTTCTTGATTTTAAAAAGATCTTAGAGATCAAACATTGATAACAATTCCAATTTTTAAATAAGACATTGGGTCCCAGAAAAATAAGTGACTTTCCAAGGGTAGCTTGAATTACAGAAAGGAGAGCACAGAGCTCCTAGTTTTGTATATGGTGTTCTTTTCAGGGCAGTTAAACATAATTAATGGGCTGAGGTTAGCTTCAGAGATTGGGTTCTGAATCTCCAAAAAGAATTACAAGTTGCCCTTAATGTGGTTTTCTAGTGTTTTAGAGTAGTATTTCTTTTTAAGTCTGAAAATACTAATTTTTAACCCATTAGGAGTATTGTTTCTAAATATTTTCTCCAGGTCTGTAGGTTATCTCTTCACTCTGATGATTATTTCCTTTTCCATGATCTCATTTGTTTTTATTTTGTTTTCTGCTTTTATGGCCTTAGGAAAAGAAAAATAGAAAGATCCTCACCCATATCGGTGTCCTGGAGCATTTTCCCTGTTTTCTTCTGGTAGTCTCATAGTTTCGGGCCTTATTTAATTCCAATGCTTTGGGGTTGATTTTTTGTATTGGTGAGAAAGAAAGATCTAGCTTTATTCTTTTATATATAGACAGCCTATTTTCCCAGCACTGTTTACTGAAGATACTGTCCTTTGTCTAGTATGTGGGCCTAGCCTCTTTGTCAAAGGTCAGTTGGCTACACATTCATAAATTTGCTTCTAGGTTCTCTGCTCTGTTCCATTGGTCTATCTAGCTGTTTTTATGCCAATGTCATGCTGTTACAATTGCCATAACTTTGTAGTCTATTTTAAAGTCAGGTAATGCAATGCCCCCTGCTTTGTTCTTTTTTGCTCGACTGCCTTGGCTATTTATTTTTTTCTTTATTTATGATTTGATATAAATTTTCAGATTGTCTATTTTAGTTCTGTGAAGAAGGTCTTTGGCTTTTTGAGATGGGTTATACTGAGGCTAAAGGTCACTTTGGGTAATACAGACATTTTCTCATTGTTTTTCAAACATGCCATTGTGTTTTGGGTTTTCTTTCATGTCTTCTTCAAGTTCTTTCATCAGTGGTTTATAGTTTTCATTGTAGATGTCATTCACTTCTTTGGTAATATTTATTCCAAGGTAACTTTTCTTTTTGTAGCTATTGTAAATGGGATTGCTTTCTTGATTTAATTTTTATTCCAATGATTCTGTCCATAGATTTCACCATTAGTATCATACTTTGAAGAAGATATTTTCTTCATTCTTTTTATTCACCACATTCTCTTCCTTTGAATGCATCCAGCTTTTCTGTTTCTCTTTACAAAGGTGGTGTGAAGGTCTGCAGAGAAGGCTGTTTTCTATTTATGACTCACAGCATACTCCTTTTTTAAAAACTGTATTTTTGGCTTATGTTTATAGTATATAATGATTACATTTCCCATGGGAAGTCAGCATGCGGACATAAGACAGCTTAACTCGCCTATCCTTTACCCTCCCCTACCTCCACCTGCCCCCATCTCTTTGCTCCCTTCCTTTTGCAAAAGATCTGTCTCCCTTCTTCCTATTATCTGTCTTTTATTTTCTTCTTTATGTGTATTTTACATTTCTCATATAAGGGATATGGTACAATATTTAAACTTGTGTGTCTGATTTATTTCATTTAACATTATAGTCTCCAGGTGCATCTATTTTCCAACAAACGACTCAAGTTTATCCTTCTTTATGGCAGAGAAGCCAATATACACATAAAAAAATATCCAGCATCTCTGGCCCTTAGAGACATGCAAATTAACACAACACAGATTTCATCTCACTCCAGAAAGAATGGCTATCATCAAGAAATCAAATAACAAGAAATGCTGGTGAGGCTACAGAGAAAAAGGAATTCTGCTACCTTTTTGGTGGGAATGTAAACTAATACAATCACTATAGAAATCAGTATGGACATTCCTTGAGAAAGGAAAATAGAATTTCATTCCACTCAGCTATTCCCCTTCTAGGTATTTCCCTGAAAGAGTTAAAGACCTCATATTACAGTGATACATGCTCACCCATGTTTATAGATGCACAATTCATAATAATTAAATCTTAGAAGCAGCTAATATGGCCATCAGCAGATGAGTAAAGAAAATGTGGTATTTACGCACAATGTTGTACTACTGTGTCAGAATATATTCTTTGTCATCTGTCATTCTTCCTGGGCCTCCACCATTGTGAATCCACTACTTCAGCTCCTTAGGAAAGTCTAAGGGGGTGTTCCTCATGTTGTCAGCTAGGAGACAGGGAGTGGGAGTGAGGAAAAAAGACAGAAGGAAGCTTAGGAGAGCATGGAGATCAAAGGAGAATAGGGCCAAGTGCTGAACAAAGTTGGAAGACCTCAAAGACAAATATCACTGACTGATGATTTTGTAAAAAACTCAGAAGAAGCTACAACATGAAACTCCCCAAGGAAGCCAACCTCTGGGCGACTTTGCTTCACTAATTTGCAGCAGAGAAATAAGCCGAGAACAAAATACCCTTATACTTGCTTAATGTTCTCTAAAATCTGCTTTAGTCTGATATCTGGACTCTATAGAATTCTTTGACATGGAAATCCTTTTCAAAGCTCATTGTTCTATCAAAAAAAAGCTTCATATATTTTAGTAATCGCATTAATTTAAATACAGAAATCTGTGCCGTTTATGACAGACGAGCCATAAAAATCTTCATTTTTCTCTGTCACATACCAATGACCTGATGGAGCTCATAATTGAGGGATAATGTTCTTCAAGTTTGAAAAATTGATTATACAGTGATTGTAATAAAGAATAAAATTTTCTCCCTCATTCAAAAGAGAAATGTCCTGGTATATAATAAAAAAGAACACAGAGCCAAGCAAGAAATTTTATTTAATCTAATTCCCACTTACTGTGTGGCTTGAATAACCTGCAAAAACTTCTTGCAAACTTCCTTACATTTCTGAAATAATAGAAAATTAGCTCAAAAATATCAGACAGATAAATGCTTAAAAGCCTTGACATCTAACATGACATTATAAATAATTGAGATCCCATGGTTGGTATTTTCAATGTTCTTTTATTCTATTTTCCATAATTTTGACTGTAACAAAGGAAAGCTCAATCCTATAACATAACTTAAAATGTTCTTTTCAACAGTCACTGTGATGAAGCTAAGTCCCCTGTGACACAAGGATGGATGTTTCTTTTGAAGAATAAAGTACACTCGGTAGGGCCATTGGCTTTAAACTATCTCTTGCCTTTACCCGAAGTATGTCAAAATTCTACTGGTAGAGATGATCATTTTGGGAAAGCTGTTTCAATGATATAATTGATATTTCTGGGAAGAAAATGTGTGAGAATATAATCAGATAATAATCACTGCAAATTACTTTAGCAATTCATTCAATAAATTCATATCAAATACAGTCTCTATGGAAGGCATGGCTGAATTTATTTTAGTAGACTCAGCAAATGCAAACACACTTTGCTATCTGGAGCTTCTGGTGTTCTAGAGAGGACAGATTCTAATCACTGGACTCGTTAATATCTCATACACCAACACAAGTTTCAAGAGGGAAAAAGAATTCTGTTTCATTTAAAAATGTGGCCTAAGATTGGGACTTACAGGTGACTTTCTTCAAATAGTGACCTTCAAACTAAGAACTGGATTGAGGAATTAATTTGCACATAAGAAGGGAAGGAGATAAAAGGGCTATAGGTGGAGAGACAAAATCTCCAGACAAGCAGACAGCCTGGACAAAACAGAGAAGGGGAAAGAAACACACGGTGCAGGGCAGGGGGACAGGTGAAGCTAAAGCAGTAAAAGTACACACAAGAAAGATAAACACCGATATTACCTTTTGAGAAATGAACACTTAGTTAGCTTTTAATATGTAGGAGGCCTTGCTTTTAAGTGATTTACATAAAATGTCTTATTCTTACAATAGCTACTCCAAATTAGATACTACTTTTATCTTTATTTTGGGAGACAAATAAAAACTGAAGCACAGAAAAAAACAGATATTGCCCAAAATCTACAGGTAGGAAATTTAAGCCCTGGGAATTGAACCCAGGTCATATGACTTCTGAATGAGTACTTTAATTTACTGTATCAGCTCCTTCATAATTAAATGCTAATATAATAGTTATATGAAGTGCTTACAGCACTTACACGTTTTGTGAATATATTAATGCATAGATTCAATAAAAATCCACTGACAACCTACTCTTCCAGGAACTCAAGATAGAGTAGCAAACAAAACAGACAAAATCTTTGTCCTTACAGAGTTTACAGTTTAAGACTAGGATCTGAGAAATTAAAAAAAATAAAGATAGATGTACAGTATTTCAGATTGTGACTACGGCAAAGCCACAAAGCGCTTAGAGCTGCCAAGGTAGAAATGGAAAAAGTCTATTTCACAGAAATGCTTAGAAAAGACTTCAGTAATAAGATTATATTCTAGTAGAGACCAAAAGCAGAGAGAAAGCAGACCCCGTGACTACCTGAATGAGAACACTCCACGTAGACGGAACACCGAGCAAAGACCCTTGAGGCAGAGTGTGCTTGGAATGCTTCTTAAATATTTAAGAAATTTGGCAACTGGCTCAGAGTGAGAGAAGTGAGGAGTAGTAAGACATGGAGCCAGAGAACATCAAGATAGATCACATAGATGCTTTAGGTCATCCTAGGACTTGATTAATTCTCCAAGATGAGAGGCCCTTGAAAAGGCTTGCACCAAGGCATCATGTGACAATTTGGGATGACTTATGGATGGTACACAACAGTGAGATAAATTCAGAGGCTATTTCACTAGGCTGGACATGATGATGCCTTTAGTTATCACAGAAATTAATGTGAGAACTGGTCACATCCTTGATGTCTTTTTAGGATATAGCTAATTGGATTTGCTGATGGATAGGGTGCAAGCTGTCAGAAACACCAAGGAATCAAGGATGACTCCTGAGTAATGAAAGGATGGAGTTGTTATGTCATATAGTAAACCATGAAAATCAATGTGGAGCGCAAGAACAGGAAGCTGGCTTTCTACTATGTGTGAGATGCTTATTAGATATACCAGTGAAAATGCTGGAAAGGTTGCTCTTATAAGTCTGGAAATCAGAGGTCAGATTAGATAAAGAAAGTCAGTAGCCATCACTTTGTAGATATCTAAAGCCAAATGATTAGAAGACAACCAACTCATTAGTGACTAGAAGGGAAAAAATTTTAAGAACTGAGCCCTGGAAATCTGAAGCATTTAGATACTATGGAGAAAAGAGGGACCAAATGAAGGAGACCAAGAACAAGCAGTGAATAAACATGGAGGAGATGGATGTTCTATAAGGAGCTAAATTTTTTTTTCAAAAGGTAGAAATGATCAACTTTGTTGAATGCTACTAAAAATACAGTGACTAGGGAATGATCGTCAACCACTGAATTCAGCATAGTGGAGATCATTGGTAACACTGACAAGAATTTCATGGTTAGATGAAGGATTAAAAGTCAGACAGGAATGGATCCAAACTATAGATTCATCTTTTAAGAAGTTTCACTGTTAAAAACAAACCAAAAATAAATAGTAGCTGAATAGCAAGAGAGTGAAATAGAAGAAGCACTTTTTTAAAGAATAGCAAAAGTGATCCCATGTTTTCATATATGTATACTAACTGAGATGATACAGTGGAGAAGGGAACAATTGCTGAAGGGTTGACATTGGGGAGCAAGAAAGAATAGAAGTCGGTGTCCAGTGGTGGAGAAAAGTTCGAAGTGTGGAAAATACCTATACAGCACAGGGAGGTGAGCTACTTTTCTCTTCTTTATTAGTATATGTTTTCAATACATGATAATTGCACTCATCTCAGGGAATTTGCACATAGGCATATTGCAACTTTGTCATTTTTCTTCCCCTTCCCCTCACTTCTCTCCTATCTTCCCCCATCTGAGATCCCTTTCCGATCACCACAAATACTTCATAAGGTAGCATCGGCTGAGAGTAAGGTAAATGTGATAACGGGACAAAGTGACAGAACTCTTCTGCTGGCTTCTTTTTCCCCCTCGGTGAATCACTTCCCTGAAGAGATGTAAAACTTCGAGGCTGGGTAGAGTGTGAATGTGTGCAAGTTGCCAAAGAGCTAGAAAGATCACTATTCTGTCATGGGGGCTGAGTAGACTATTTCAAGGGCTGAGGGTGGGCAAAAGTGCCAGATGTTGTTGAGAGGACAAGTAAGATAAGGAGCCAAAGTATCCATTGAACATAGAGGCTTCTGCTGGATATAAATTGCTTCAGTTTGCAGAATATTGGAGAAAGACTGTGAGCTGGAGAATGAAACAGAGTCTCCAATGCAGACATAGTGATCGTGTTGGCAGGGGAACACCGTCTAGCACCACAAGAGAACAGAGACACACAAGTACGTGTGTCCTAGTCCTCTGTGCATTTGTCTATTAGTGTTTTTCCTTTTGTATTACTTGGAAGAAATTATGACTTGCAAGGATACGCACTCCACCTATCTTTATATATGTGATATACATTTCTGGAGTTTTTGTTTCTCCTTTACTTTTATGAATAAAAAATTACATATATTTACAAAAAATTTACATATATCGAAGTTCAACATTGCTGTCGTATTCATCAAGTGTTCCTTTATGGTATTTGCATACAGTTACCTACATAGCAAAGATTTCACCTACTTCACCCGAAATGTATATAGAAACACATTTCAGTGATTTTTTTCTAAGACATTGCTGATTGTTTTTTCTAAAGCATCCTTGATTTTTTTCACCTCTGAAGTTTTAGTATGTCAACAATGAGACTGGTGTTAGATAAGAAGTAGGAATCTGTGCCAACACCCCCCCACCACCACATCTGTGGTTTTCTTTCATTAGTATAGTGTGTCCAACCCATAAGTTTTAACCTCAAGCATCTCACAAGTTGTGTAACTGGATCGAGGAGCACTTCCTTGAACTGCATCAAAACTGCCCTTCGGTCTCTTAGGCTCCACATAATTGCAGCAGAAGCAAGAACAGAGTGCAGGGCACTGCTCTCCTCAGGTGTATGTGCTCCTCTTCTGCCAGAACCATTCAGAATGTTACTCAGGTGCATATTTTTGATGATTTTACTCATTTATCAGATTAAAGGTATGTTTTATGCTTTATATCAGGATGTTCTTATTGTACTATAAGGTTCTGCCTTTTTAGCCAAAAATTCTTAATTTAAAGGATAAAAATATGAATTATGTATGCATTGGTGATTTTGTTAAGATCGTAGCTTAGGGCTTGGTCTAGGTTACAACTAATCAATCAGGAGATCAGATGAGTCCCTAAAATCCGTATCAGTCTTAAACACTGCACCCCACAGTGAGGAGGAGGAAAAAGTGGACCCTTCTGGAATGGTCATATTACAGCAGGCACTGTGGTAACCATTAGCCATGTTGTGTGTTGGAATGATTAAAATTTGAAATTATATCTCCACTTTACATATAGAAAATGAGAGCAGCAGCATCAGGTCAGAGATTACCTATGCTACTCATGGTCACACAAGTAATAAATCAGTAAAACCTTGATTCAAATCAGAGAATGGTCCAAAAAGCCCTCAGCCTCTCCTCTCATCTTTTTCTTGCTCCTTAAGGTTGAGGATTGTTTCATAGATTGTTTCCCAACATGACAAGGCAAGAACTGAAGATCATGTTCAGCAACAGCATGGGGCTAAGATTCTCTAACAAGCAAAAGCCATATCCTTAGCTATGGGACTAAATACTTCAAATGCAAATGTTCCTGGAAGACCAAATTCAGTAATTTATGTTGAAACAGGCCATTCCCACATAGACTTTGACAGGAGGAGTCTTGTCAGACTGGCACAGCTGAAAAAAAATGACAACTGTAGAACAAAGAAGCTGACAATGGACGTGCATGCCTTTACCTCTCTTCCAATGTGGTTTATAATTTCTTAGTTTGTAAATGTCCTTCTAATCTCCTTGCCTGGGGAATGAAGAAGATGACTGACTGTGCTTAGCTGCTAAGGGAAGCAAGGGAATGGTGTGAGAACAGTTCTGTTTTTCAGTTACTGTGCATGAGTTGTAACACCAAGTGGACTCCCCTGTGTTTCCTTTCAGAAAACAGGCTTTGGAGCAGACAGTCCAGAGCTCATTCATCCCAAAAGGCTTCCTCTGATACACAAGCGAGACCTTGACCACACCCATGATGCGGACATACTGGTATCATTTTCCTTTCAGTAGATAAGACTCACTGCTTCCATGGGCTCTTACAAAGCTGCCCCCTGCCCAACACAAGCAAATAGGAGAGAGGGGTCTCAGTTATTCAGAGGACTCCCACCCATCTTACAGCATTGTTCAGGGGGAAACAACATCTCCTGGGTTAGAAAACAAAGCTCAGCTTTTAGGGGGCTCCACTTTATGTGTTTTGGTTCACAGGAGAAATATCACCAACACTGTTCCTGGCTGATTTAAAGCAGCCACACCTGTTCTGAGCTGGTGCCCTGGAATGCATGCTTCAGCCTTGAATCTGCTTTCCCAGAGATCTGGCACATAGGTTTATTTGCTGCACAGATGGTCTTGCAAAGTTGAAAAACTTTCACAGCAATGAAAGGTCCTCCTTGGCGTGTCACTTACATGAGTGTTTATTTGGGTGTTAACAATTTTTAAGTATTTAACATTGTTTTCAAATGTGAGGGATATATATTATAGAAAACCGAAAATGTATATGAGGGAGCAAGCTTCAAAATTATTTTGCATACCCACTGTTACAAAAGACCTTAGATGAATGTTCCTAGATATTTATCATTAGGCATTTGCATTTTAGATCTGAGGTTTTAAATTTGACTCATAGAAAATACTGGTAGGCATTTTGCCAACAACTATGGAAAATGAATATTTCTCAAAGCATATACTTTCCTGCCCTCCACTGTGACAGTGGACGGTTTTCCAGGATCTCACTGGTTCACTTTCTCAGTCTTAAGTAAGATACACTTCAGCTTTCCAAGTGGTCCCATTGAGACCACTTTCTCCTGGGTTGAGAACCTATAAAGGCAACTTTCCCTCCCTCCCATTTGGAAGTCATGTCTAATTTTTCTCCAGTAATTTTCTTTATAAATAATTTTCTCTTAATCTCCAACTCTTTTCTCACCTTTTCAAACTTTTGTATGGGGGGGGCAAAACTAGTTTTGTACTACCCACTGTGAGAAGCTAGTGGGTTCTTTTAGCAGCCATTGATTTAGGACTTAGTCAAGACTGATAGCAACAGTTCCCTTATGAATCACAGGATGAGCCTGGATAGGGGCAGGAAATGCACAAGATGAGCGTTGAGCATCTTGTACTGCTGCAAACTGCCCAAACAAAAAAAAGCAAATAAACAAAACTCCAAACCCACATGGATGGAACATGACAAAAGAACTCAAGAGCCAAGTAAAAGAGCTTCCAACAGCCAAATCTGGGACAATTTAAGTAACAAAATAAATAACGTAGCCTTATACTATAACATGAAGGTTAGGCTAAGATCCATGAGCCCATACTGATGCAAACAAATGACTAAATACCTAAATAAATGTGACAGAATAGACACATTTCTCATACAGAAGAATGAAACAATTTATGTAGATGCTCCATTCCTCAGGAGGCAGAGCACAAATCTTCAACACTGTATGGACCGTGTGTTTTGTCTTTTTTTCAAAGAGCATGAAGTAGAGGGAGAGAAAAGACTAACTTTACAGAGGAAGTAGCTGGCAAATGCCACCTCTGTCAGGTGATTGAGGCCAACATCATCAATGGGGTCATGTTGATAGTATGTGCTGCTTATGAAGCTATAAAATGACGCTCCCTTTTGTGGTTTACATCCTAAAAATTCATAACTGCAATCTAATTATAAGGAAAGCATTTAAAACTTGAAACACCTCACACAAGTATGCTTGAAAAATGTCAAAGTCATCAAAAATAAGGAAAGTCTGAAAAAGTATCACAGGCTTGACCAGGTTAAGGAGACATGACAGATAAATAGAATGTGGTGTTTGGAATCCTGGAAGAATAACAGTATATTAGGTAAAAACAAACGTCATCTAAATCAATACAGTCTTTAATAACAGTATATCAGTCTTGATTCTTTAGTTGTGCAAAGAGTACCATAGTTGTGCATGGTATCAACAGAAGAGACACCTGGGGGCAGTGTGTGTGAACACAGCACAATCTTTTCCAGTATTCCATAAATCTAGAACAATTCTAAAATTAAATGAAATTAAATTTACTAAAAATAGTGACAAAATTAAAAATAATATCATGCAATATTACCCTTAACTTCGTAACAGTAGTCAATACAAAATCCATATTCAAATATTCAAATGTTGAAAAAAAAGTCCCATTGTTGCATTGTTATGCACACACACACACACACACACACATAACTCATTGAAGTGCAGTAAGCGAGTCAACCCTTCTTGATTGATTGATTGATTGATTGACTGGCCTTCTTATTTGATTGGTTTCTTGTCAGCCCACTTCTGAGTCTTGAGTCTTTCTAATAAAGTCCTAATTCTTTTTGTTAAAGCTGCAATTTAAAAAGCCCTAACTATGCATACTTCACATTCAACGAATACAAAACCCTCCTCTCTCCACTTCAGAGCTGCTTCTCTTCGTATGTTTCTTGCAGTGGTGACACAGTTAACAAACAAACAGAAACCTGGTCTCATTCTTAACTCCTCTGGGCTGTCTTTGCCATCAAACAATTGCTAAGATGATAGAGCCTAGCTTGTAAATATCTTCTGAAATTACCTATTCCTCTTTATTCTCCTGCCCAAATCATTGCATTCCATCAACAACCTTTTAAGTATCTTCCCTATCTACAGTGCTGATTTTTGCAGAGCAATTAATTAGAATAAGTAAGCTGTAAACTACCATGCTTTCTGCATGGTTCTGCCTAAACCCTTTGCATCTCGTTGGTCTTAGGAGAAGGTCTAAATCCTTTACTAATGAAGCTGTGCACTATTTAGTTCTTTCCTACAGCTTTTCTTCTTGTTTGTATTCAACTAATGCTAGGCTTTCCGGCAGTACTGAGTTTCTCTTGGTTCCTCAAACATATGGAGTTCCTTCCTGCCTCAGGGCCTTTATATGCGCTGTTACTTGCCTGAGTCTGTTTCTGTGTGGCTGGAGGAATACTTACATTTCTCTCATTATGACACTTGTACTCAATTACTTGGTTGTTTATTTTTCTTCTTTGCCAGGTTGGAGGTTTTTTTTACAAAGGGCTCCATCTTGTGTGTAATTATATTTTTGTTTTCACTGTGCTTGAGGTAATAACTGTTTTAAAAATGAAGAATGAACTAAAAAATATGCAAGACACATGACAAATGACTGTGAATCTTAAATCATAAAGATTTCTTAGAGAACATAACATAATAAAATACCACAAAAGAAAGTGGTGAAAGGACATGAATCAGAAATTTGTATATAAACCACGCATAATGAATGACACCAATGAAAAATATCAATGCTAAAGGTTCCCAAAGAAGAAAACACATCACAGTAAGTTATCATTTCACTGCTTGAAAGATTTATTAATGACAACATCTATTACTGGTAAGGCTATGTAGTTTTCTGATAATAGATATACAGCAAGTAACATACAAACTAGAATTGCTATAAATTGCAGGTGAAGTTTTAAGTTTGTATTTCCTTTCTTCAGGATATTTTGTCAGTACTTATGAAAAACATTTAATTTTTTTCTTTGTTGTTGACAATGTAATTCTAAATTCAGTTAACCCAAACTAAATTTCTGGTAAGTGATAAGACTAAATAAATAAAGTTTTGTTCACACTGTGCTTTGCAATCCTAAAATACACTCTTTGAAAGAACATTTATAAGAATAGGAAATGGGTACCATTTACTGAGTATAAATGGAGTCTATAAAACAGTACATTCGAAATTGTTGAAAATTCATATACAGAAGGCTTGTGAGGGGGCAGAGTTGTGAATATCCATACAATCATTTGTGTATCCCTAGGTGAAGGACAAATATACATTTTCCATTTCACTTTACAACTAGTGAAAAGTGTTTTGGAATTTTTAATTAAAATAATGCGTAACATCTTCCTTATAAATCTAGGTCTCTTTAAATACAGCTTTATCAGGGTTTACTCCTTGAAAGGCAGTGGGGGGCTATGGGGTTGGATACACCTGCTTTCTTCTACTCCACCACCACCCCTCAGTGCACACTGAACAAGTGGGTGTGGAAGTCACACGTGGGGTCTTGTTTTACAGGAATCCTATGAAGAAGAATTGTTGTATGAATTAAAACTAAATAGGAAAACTTTAATTCTTCATCTTCTGAAATCAAGGTAGGTTCTACTGTGATTCAATACCTTATAGATTTAGGTTATGATCCTCTATTTTGGGGGGGTAAAAACTATCAGTAAAGTGAATTTCTTAAGTCACTTGAATCTTTATATTATGTGGATTCTTCCTTTTCAAATATAAGCTCATCATATCTCAATAGCTCAAAAACTATAGACATACTTCTCCAGCTCCTGAATTAATACCCATTCTGGGTAGTTGGAGTCTTTTGAGCTGTGTCTAGTCACTCTCAAAAGAAGGTTGATACGTTAGTGATTTTTGAATCAAGTGAATAAAAGAAAAAAATAAAACATGGTTTTTAAACTGGCTTTAAGTTATATAATGTAGATATCAAATCAAATTTGTTTGGAGAGCAAGATAAGAATTGGGAAGAACTTGCTTCATTGTGACACCTTATGTAGCCAAATCATTTGAATGTCTTTAGTCTTTTATTATTGCTCTTAACTTCCACCGTTTTACAATAATACACATAATAGTTCTGTCAGAGCCCCAAATATTAAAAGCAAGTCAAGCTACTAAATGCTAAGTAAAATGGAAGGGTGACATTTGGACAACTAACAGTCTGCTCTATCAGCTCAAAATAAAACAAAACAAAAACAATAAAAATAAAGAATTAACAATTCTATCCATTCTGAATCTTTCCCTAGATAAATATGCATAAATGCAAGCCTAATATCATAATCATTTTGACAATATCTTCGAAGTCTGTGTATTTTGTGTATCTCCTCATGAAGGAAGATAATATTTATCAAGCAATTTCTGTGCACCTTATCTTAAAGTTATTTATTTATTCCTACAGTATACACATGAAGTAAGTGTATTTAAAACAGTAACTTGTAAAGAGTCAGAATCCAGGTTCCTCTGCATTTCTGCATAAAATTTGAAACACCTGTTAATTCTAGGAAACAAACCTGCTGAAATTTTGCTTGGGGCTTTATTCAATCTATATATCAACTTGGAGCTCTTCAGTTGATATCTCAGTAGTGTTGAGAATTAAAGTTATAACTCAGTGCTTATTTGTCTTCTTTCATTTCTATCTAATATGTCTCATAATTTAAACTGTAAAGTGCTCATGTGTCTTTTCTTCAATATTTATTTTCTTGCTAAATATTTAATATTTGTGGTGCTCTTGGAAGAAGAGTTTTCTTGTTATTTCATTTTTCTATTATTTGCAAATACTATACAGAAATATATTCTTTTTTATATTAACCTTGGTTTGGAGGATGTTAATTTATTGATTTTTTATGGGTTACTTAGAGATTTTCTAGATAATCATCTTGTCATTTGAAGAGATCAATAGTTTCATGGGAGTTTTTTTGGTAATCATTATTCCTCTTATTTCTATGTTTTAAGGTAATGGCTAGAACCTCCAGTACAATTTCATTAGAAACATTGAGAATTGGGCCAATTTAACATTGTTGCTGATCTTAAACAGAAGGGGAATTAAATGTTAAATAGTTAAATGTGAAATTACCTATAGAATTGTCATTAATATAATTTATTAGATTAAGAAGGTTCTGTGAGAGGTTTGTTGAAAATGGTTTTTTTTTTGCATTCATTGAAATGTCCATAATATGATTTATATTGATTGATTTTAAATGTTAAACCATTCTTGCAACCCTGGGATAAAACCTTATTTTTCATTATACATTATTTTTAAATAGATTATGGTACCATGCACCTGAAATCCCAGCCCATGGGGAGGCTGAGGCAGGAGGATCACAAAGTTGGACTCTAGCCTGGGGAGATTAGCAACTTAGAAGATCCTGTCTCAAAATTTAAAAAAAAAAAAAGTGTTGGGGAGATAGTTCAGAGTGAAGGCCCTGGATTCAATCCCCAGTACCATGAACAAAAAACCCCAATACACACACACACACACACACACACACACACACACACACACACACGGGTATTCGATTTACTGCTATCTTGTTAAGGGCTTTTGAAATTATGTTAAAGATGGATATTAGCTAATATGCTTAGTTTCTGTAGCATTTGTCAGATTTTGAATGAATGTTGTTCTCTCATCTTATATTTTTTAAAAGATGTTATTACTTTTAAAATATATGATAGAATTTATAAATAAAATTCATGCCATGAGGATAGTTTTGTATATTTGTGAGGAAGAGGAGAGAAGGGGGGATTTTATAATAAATTCAACTTCACTGATACAGGGTTATTCAGATTTTCTATAACATTTTGTGTCAATTCTAAACTAAAATTTTTATAGAGCTATCTATTTCATCTAATTTGCCCCATTTTGGGTATCAAGTGTTGCATAATATTATTATTGTTTTTAATGTGTATAGTATAAAGATAGTTTATATGTATGTATGTAGTTTATAATAGACATTAAATTCGCTTTAATTGCTGACACTGATAATTTTAGTTCTTTTCTCTCTCTCTAAAAGACTACCAATTTATTGTTCTTTTCAAATAGCTAAAACTTAGCTCTTTTAATTGTTTCCATATTTTATTTTATTTTCTCCATTTCTTCTACTAGTTTACTTTCTTCATTACATATTTCATACTTACTTTTCTTATGGAAATGTTTAATATTTTTTATTAGAAGTATTTAAAGTGATAGCATTTCCCCCACATAATGCAATTGATATATTGAATTTTTATTATCATTTATCTAAAAATATTTCCTCTTTTCCTTTGAGATTTATTCTGTGACTCATAGATTGTTTTAGATTGTATTATATAATTTATAATACATGGAGCTTTTCTTACAAATCTTTCTGTTAATTTTTGAGCATTTTACATTTTGTTCCCTCATACCAAAACAGCAAATTTAACCTTCATTTACTTCTTTTCAATATATCTGTATGTTTCCATTTGGAGTATATATATATATATATATATCATATAAGATGATAGTTGGGTCTTTGATCTTAATAAAGTCTGATAATTTTGGATTTTTAATTGAGATGGTGAATCCATTGATGTTCAACATTATGATTGATATGGCTGGGTTGGATATTTCATTTCTGTTTTTCTCCTTTCTTATTCATTCCTCTATTCTTCCTTTACTGACTTCTTTTAGATGTTTGGATTACTTGAGGGTTTTTTCCTCTTTATCTACTGGCTGAACATCAGAAGAGAAACCTTTGGGAGTGTAAAATGCACACAGAGAAAAGGTCAAAATCTGCCTGACAGAGTATGGAAGCATGTTTGAGCCGGCCTTTGAAGTACTTTTAGAAGTTTGTCATGCTGTGGTTGGGCCATGTAGTTCCCAGGGCTGTCCAGAGGGATGTCATAGAACAATTGCTCAGTGATGCTTCTTCATGCCCAGCCAGGCAGACTTTATTCATGGTCACCATGACAGGTCCAGGGGTTGCTGTAAGGGATAGGTCTGTCTGTGAGGAGTAGAAATTGGATACTGCATGGGGAAGTGGGAACTTACAGCCAAGCAAGTTAGGGTCAGTGGACAGAAATTACTGAGAGGAAACATCAGCTGCCAGGTGGATTTTGGCTAAACCAGCTTCACAGAATGTTTGCTGAAGACAGACTAAGCTGATTTGTCATCACCTGAGGGATGATGGTGAATGAGAAGCCTGATCATATACTGAGGATGGGGAGTTCTGGCTAAACTGACCTAGTGAAATTCTTTTGCTAAAACTGCACTTTACAAGTACTCAGAAAGGCCCAGGAGAAAGTTAGATGCCTGATTAAAGTTTGGTCAAGCAAAGAGTTGTTGTTAGGGGTGAGAAATATTGGCAAATTTAAAGCCTCTGAAATAGTTTGCTATTTATTTACTGTGAAGAAACTTGAATGCTGTGGATTTTAACAACCATTTTCTCAGAATTTAATTAAAACAGTCATTAATATACTTAGCCCAACAATATCTAAGCAGTCACTAAAATGTTACATCACTCTTTAATCAGTAACACCATGATCAAACAACAATTTTATATATATATATATATATATATATATATGTGTGTGTGTGTGTGTGTGTGTGTGTGTGTTCATTTATTTTGGGGTTTTTTATTAAGTTTATCGATACATTTTGGGTATAAAATGCAGTTATATTCATCATTGGGATCTTGTACTTTTACATTATGTACCTTAGTTCTTATTTTTTCCCCATTTCCCTGCCCTCCCTTTACCTCCTCCACCCTTCCCTATTTACAGAGACTTTGTTTCCAGTTTTTCCTTTTCTCGTATTTTTTCTTTTCCCTTCTTTCCTTTCCCCTACCCTTCCCACTTCCCCAACTCCTTTAGACCTTTTCTTCCTATTTCGCATTATCAGTATATTATTTGAACCTTATTTACACTTTCAGTTTTTATTTATTTTATTTTTAATTGACAAAAATGTATATGTTTATGCAGTATAACATGATGCTTCAAAATATGTTTAGATTGTGGAATGGCTAACACAAGATTCATTCACACACTTACCATTTTTTTGTAGATAGCACACTTAAAAAATCTGCTTTGTTAGAAATTCTCAAGGAATCAATACATTGTTATTAACTATAGCCACCACACTGTAAGACTTGAACTTAAACCAACAATACTTTTAACTCCACATAATTTCTATAATTTTTATTTTCAAAAATTTATAATGATTAAACATTTTTTATTATATTTTACATATTTCAATGCTCAAAAATGTTTAACTGGAGGGAAACAGTAATGTCTGGTTGCCATCTTGGTTAATCCATACACTGAATAGATCCTAACAATGGCATAAATACTGATAGATGTATTGTGATTATGTACTATTTATAGTTTGAGATTTAAAGTAAAAATAAGCATAACTTGTGACTGTCTACTGACCTAATAAATTGGTATTACATATAAATAATACTAAAGAGTAGAATTCCATATGGTATAATATTGTATACAATTTCTCAACATTTATTTATTGCGATTTATTTTTCAGAAATGAAATTCTAATACTACCACTTCCAGAGAAGTAGAATCCACTATATTTTCCCCTACTCTCTACACTAAATACAGCTGAAACCTTTGGACATCATAAAACAAATATAAGACTGAAAGATGAAGAGAAGAGGTAGACCAGATAGAGATTTTGACAGCTAAGAAATGACAGCATGAATAAAAACAATCCACTAAGTTTCTTGCAGTTCACTAGTAACGCGCAATTGAACAGAAAGCTGACATCTGAAGGGAAATGACTCCATTGACATAGAGAAAGTCAATCCTGATGCTGGCTAGCCTGACTTATCTTTTACTTTTTTCAGATAATTTATTTGTAGAAGCCTGTCTTGAAGTCATCATTATTAAATGGTGCAAACTGATGAAGCTCAGCCCTTTCATTTAAAAAGCCTTCATTTTCAAGCATCATGTCTCTGTCTTAAGTTTCAAGATTCTATTTTGCAGAGTAAATGAAAGGCAATGACTTCATTTCTTATTCTTCAAATCACCTGTGGCAAGCAGCTCTCAAATTTGGATGCCCAACAGTAGGTGCTTTTAATCTGATGCAAAGGGCTGAGCAGAAGCAGGATGATTCTATTCATAACTCAAAAAGTCATCCCTTTACTTATGCAAAGAAAAGACTTATAAAGTATGCCATACAAATATTAGCAGTGATAGGTATGCAATGGTGGAATTCAGGGTAATTTCCTCTAAGGTTTTCTAAATTTATTATGATAAATATAATATATATTGCTTTTATCTAAACATGTAGCTATTTGGTTATTATATGTTAAGATTATATATGTGTCACACATATCACATGTTTTTGCATTAATTTTGAATCTCAGATTTTAACATTTACTCTGAGTTGCTAAAATTGCTATAAATCTTCTGGTTTTTCTATTATCTTTATAAGGTCATAAAATCTAGAAATGGAGGGAGGGGAGCAGGAAGGAAGGGAAAGACATGTTATATACATGTACAAACTCCCCACCGTAAATGTGATTATTATGTACTGCAAACATGTACTAATAAAAGTTTTCAAAACTTTAAAATATTTTCTATTTTTAGTAAGAGACCCCTTGCTGAGAAATGATTGGTTTTATCTGACAGATTTGTAGGATGAATAAATGCCACCATTTCTCTGCCTTCTTTTTTCAGAGAATTCCTAGGCTCAAATTACAGTGAAACGTTCTACACCACAAAGGGAAAATTGATCACCAGGCATCCTCAGATAACGGTATCGTACATAACCTTCCTGTACTGCTTCTTTGAAACTATTATTTCCTGATGTGGTTGAATCCCAATTCTAGCTTTACAGATTATCCTACTTCACAAGTGAGTCTTGAGTTCCTTACTCTTTATGAATGTTGCTAGTGTAAAAAGCATGAATGATCCTGTGAATACGAAAGGAATCTGAGCACAACAAATAAGCAAACCAATGACTGCAATGTGTCTTCCTTTACTATGCTGACTCCTGCTACCTTCTGTAGTGTAAAGTGGAAGAAAGGCAAAGCAGGATGCCAGTGAATTATGTAGAAGTCACCCTCATGGGTTTGTAGTTTAGGGATAAAAATCTAAAATTGGAAACCAATTTGAAAGCTCCATCCAGTTGATTCATATATGGGTTTGCAACCCCTCTGCCCAGTTCTTCTGATGCACCCACATTAAGGATTCTTCATTTTTCAAACAATCTTTTGCATCTATAATTAATATGATTACCGTAAATATTGATTCTGTTTTAACCCTCATTCTCCTTTCCAGAACATACCCTCTACAGCCTTTTATCCAAGAACAGCGTTACTCCTGCACACTTTCCTCTATTTAAAGCAGCTGTCAAGCTCTATGAGATCTAAGTTATCATGCAATCTTGAAAAATGGCACAAGAGGAAAACTGGGTAGCATTCTTTTGTTCAGGTGGTGATTATTATCCTTGAGTGTATGAGGTCCCTGGAGAGCCATGGAAAATGTCATCCACGGGGGGAGTTGAGCAGATGGAAATGATAGGAAGAATAATTACCCGGTGAAACTACCAAAAGCAAAACACCAAGTATAAGTAATAAAGATGCCAGATTGATTGAAGCAGAGAGGCAAAAGAGAAAGGCATGGAGAGAAAGGTTGGAGAGAAATGTCTAATTTTAGGGATCATAGGCAATTTGATTTCATAGGCAACTGGGAAATTATAATAGTGCAAGAGGATTCATTTGTCAAAGGCCTTGGGATAGATTAAAGAAGTAATATTTATAAACAAAAGACTCACATATCTGAAACTAGTGTCAACACCCAATAGACTTAAATTTGTGAGGAAAATATCCATATATGGCTTTATACAAAGTAATCAGTAATTAAGATAAAAGATTTCTAAAGCAGGCTCCAATATCCATAAATAAAAGAAAGCAATGAATGAATGCATGGAAAAGTACATAACTTATCAGAAGGAAATACTGGTATATTCTGCACAAAAATTACATATAAATATCTTCATAAATCAATATTTATCCTTACATTAAGAGACTCTTCTGGTATTATAGGAACACTGTTTTTATCAAGGATCCATTATACATGAATTTGATTCTTCTGCAAGCATCAGCACATGCAATGGTCTAAGGTAAGGCAGAGTATCTCCCTATTTGCTTTATGAATTTTATTATGGATTTGAAAACATTCACTTTATTTATTTCTTTTACTTACTCTGTGAATAGAAGAAATAATGAAGAAAGGACTGCTGTCTATTTTTAGCAATAAATATGAGCTCTACCCTATGATTTATGGTTATGTTTGACACAGAAAACATCTAATACACAGCCCTTGGTGAGATGCATTTCTCAGTGTGTGATCAAGAATCTCAGAGTTGGAGGATTGCTGGACATCACCCAACCTGTGCTCTAATGTTAGAGGTCAAGATGCTGAAATTAGAGACTTGCTCCTGAGTATTCAACCTGCTAGTGATAGAACTTAATCCAAAATCGACTTTCTTGACTGCCAGTTCTGTGAATTTCCACTACACCACAATGCTTTAATAATTTAGCTTTTTATAAATTTGACTGCATTTTTAGTTGTTAGAAAGTAAAAGATCATCTATGCAGTTATTAGTTAGTTACTTGTAGATCTTGAATTCAAGGATGAAAGAGGAGGATGTACAAAGACAGATGATAAGACAAGGAACCTCTGTCTTCCAAGGCCTTCCTTTGAGTAGTTCACACCATTTTCACAAATGAGTAACCTTTAGTGACAAAATTACCCATAGTAATATTTGTACCTTTACATGCTTACAAGTAATGCTTTAATGGCAAATTCATTAAATTTTTGCAAAAACTCAGGCAAACACAGGTGGGGATTATTTCTGTGTCTCAACTCAAAGCCAAAATTGTACTAGCAGAATTTCTCTGAAAGATTTATATAAATGGACTTATAAAAAGCTATTCATTCAGTGAAAGACCACATGTAATCTCATTTCTTTATCACTCAAAACACCCAATTACAAGTTTACGTGGTCTTGACCTTGGAGTTTCCCTTTCTTGAAAAGGTAAAGTTTAAAAAAATGAAATAGTGACGTACCTTGAATATACATTGTGTTTCAATTTTTACAGTGGATTCTTCAGAGTAAATGATCAAAGGTATCTTATCAAACCAATGAAATACTCAAATGAGGGGGAACATTTGGTGTTCAAATATAACCCAAGGGTGCCGCATGCTGTCAATTATTCTTGTGCAGAGCTCAATTTAAGCATGAAATCTGTTCCAAAAGATACTACATATAAGGATAACCACACAGTGGAAGTGAGTACTCTATTTTTAAGGCCTCTTCACTGCACATAAAACTCCTCTTATTTCCTTTATGATCTTAAGAGAGACTGTGAGTCCAGATAGTGAAATGAATCTGTTACTCTAAACCTGACACATCATTGTTTGAAATTTCAGGTTCAACCTTTTGTTTGATATCTGTGTAGAAATGTTCACTGACTACAGTACATCCCAATTTGTCCATCAGTGTGAAAAAGGGATACCTCTAAACTAATGCCATACATGGTCGGCATTGGTACCATATGTGATTTGAAGGATGAAATGTGCAGTGGCCTGAGACCTATCCTAGACATCATCTTTCCTTGTCTTCCCTGCACTTTTGTGGGAGTTGTTGAATACAAGCTTTCATCAGGCCAAATTATTCTAGTGGTTAAAGGCCACCAAGGATAATAAGCTTCATTTCCGGTGGGATGGTTGTGCAGAGTCCTCAGAGTGTTGGGCCTTTCTGTGCAACTAGTTCTTATTCCCTTAAATCTCTGCTGGGTGTTGGCTTGTAAACTATATGTTTGCTTATCTTCTTCTCATGTTCATAGCCTAGATAGTACCTGAAACATACTAAATGCCTAGCAAGTGTTTCTTGATTGAATAATTTAACAAATAAATAATACCTAGTCTGCAATAGAATGTGTCAATTGTTGAAAAATACCCCTCTGGTTTGTCCTTGGGGGATATACATGCACCTCGGCACATGTTTACTGAAAACTTAGAAGAATGCTCTACTACTTCTATTTTCTAAAAGTAAATGACCTATAATTAGCAATATTTATTTGGGTTTTTTTTTAATTGAGACTGTAAGGTTGGGAGGCAGGAGTAGAAGGAGAAGGAATAGCTAGTACCATCAATCGGTTCAATTTTAACTTTCAGCTATAGATGGGTGCTTTTTACCTGAGCTTAGTTATGAAACATTTACTTTGTAAATGAAGAAAATAACCTAAATATAGATACTGGATTCATTATTATTTATAACTTTTATTTGACCTCAAATTCTACACAATGAAAGAAAGTGTAGTCAAAAATTTAGTGTTGCTTCAGGATTGTTAATATATGACATGTAGGGCCTTATGTTTATGCACTGGCTTTTTTCTATATATTCATAGACTGATTAGATAGATATACACATTTACTTCATCTTCCAATATAAACAATACTAACATTTCTTACCTTGAAATTATTAGATTTTTTTAACTTAAGTGTTAAAGTGAAAAATATTAACATACTTCATTAATTTTTCCATAAATTTCCAGGAAAACCATAAGGAAAAGTATATTGAGCTGTTCATTGTTGCTGATGAGTATGTGGTAAGTTTTCAGATGAACATTTTTATCTTTTTGCATCTCTATAAAACTATAGTGATTCTAAACTAGACAAAATAGTCTCCTAATCAGAGTTCCCTTCTAGGCTCAGCTTTGTGCTTTTAGCTGCCCCAAACAGTGGAATATAAGAAACAATTGGGTCTTTGAACAATGAAGCAAACTAACCCAAACTAGAACAGTCCAACTCATTGCAAGCTTTTGGAAATACTGCACAACAAAAGAAATTGAAAAATGTCAACAATTTACAGTTGACCTCAAAAAAATCCTGAAAATGTTCAAATGCTAAAAATTAAAAAGAAAGTTTCTGTGAGAATAGGAAGTAAAATTAAAATGTTTAGTGACCACTCATATATAGAATGCAGGTATAGGGTTTTGAGGAATTAAATATCCCTTGGAGTGAAAAATTGACATTTGCAAATGAGTGCCCTGTGTATTCCCAGAGCTATACACATTGCCCAATCCTCAAAAAGGAAGCCATAAACATCCATGGAAACTGTAATACATAAAGGAAATGTCTATCTGCCTATAAGCATTGGCAGAGAAAATGTCATGTATGGGGGCAAAATCCCTATGCTTGTGCCATGCACAGATACAGAGCATGATAGTGTGCATATTTTTAGTTGTACACATGCCAAGCAAAGCTTTCAACATAAAAATTGTTTAATGATCTGGTAAACAACTAGAACCCAAGTCAAAAATTCCCCATAAAGACAGTACAATAGCCCAAGGTAAGGTGAGTCACACGAGGAAGAATAAAGCAACATAATGAGAACCAAAATTAGCCTACCAGGAACTGTAAAGCATCCAGTGATATTTAAAATTATTCCATACAATGAAAGTATAGGTTTAAATTTATTGAAGTTATAAAAATAAATAGAAATCAGCATAAAATAATGAGAGGAGATTGGAAAAAATAACAAGCATACTTGAAAAACTATTTTAATATCTGCAAAAGGAAACAGTATATATCTTGGAATGAGTTTAATAGGAAGTTAGACTCATGAGAAGGACAAATCAGTGACTTAGAGGGTGGAGGAGTTAGAAATCTACCACCTAAAGAGCACAGAGAAGTAGAGTTAGAAACAATGAAAGAGCAAATAGGAGACATTAAATGCTGAGTAAAAAAGTGAATATGGGTGATTGGACGACAACTAGCATTTTAGTGATAATTCTTGAGAGTTTTCCAGAAAAAAAGGATGATAAACCAGCTAAAAATGTAGAAGAATTGCAGAATAATGAAGACAAGGCAAAACAAAACAACAAATTCAGCTGAAACAAAGAAAAAGTTTACCTACTGTGAATGATACACTTTTTATCCAATAGGAGATGACATGAGTTTCTAGACTATTAAAAAAGTAACAAAATTAATTCTAAAATTTGGTACTATCAAGCAAGAATAACAGATGGTTGAAAGAAAGAAATCTTACTTAAAATATGGATGTGTTACCCAAAACTAGCACGGGGAAAGCAGAACATAAATTTCTGCAACTTTGAGAACACCACTCATTGAATATGAGCCTGACAATAAGAGGACAAAGTGCATACATACTCAGTGCTCCCCAGTCCTCACAGTTGGAAATAAATGACTAATAAATTATCTTATTCCTGTGATCCTGAAGATAGCTTTAGCCTCTCTCTCTCTGTAACGTACTTTGTACAATCCCTACCAAGTAGTCAACAGAAATCCTGGTATGAGATATATTTACCACCCAAAGTTTAAGGGGCTGGGGGGAAAGAGGACCCCACAATAAATCAGTAGGAGTGTACGGTGTCATAGAAACAAAACTGTTAAGTAATTTCTTAAAAGAGAAAATGATCAGTATTAGACGAGGACAAGACGACCAGAAAGGTGAGACAAAAGTGGTTAGTGGACTTAGGAGGACATTCGTGAACTATCAAGAGTAGTTTCAAGGGAATAGTGGTAATTGCAATCAAAGTATGATGAGTGGATGGGAGATGAAAACTGAAAAGAAGCTAATGCCATATTTGGAATTACTTAGCTATTTCAAATATTAGGACAGCAATGGAGTTGTGAGTAGAGGATTATTACAGAACTCAGGAAAAGCATGTTTATCTTTATCATAGAAGTTTGACCATATGCATGTATCCTTGCAGCACATTTTTTTGTTATTAAGAGTATTTAACTGATAATTAGTAGTAAGATCTTAATACTACCAAAAGGAAATTAAGTCAAAAGAAGAGAACTAAATCAAAATGGGCTGGAGCAGAAAGTCAGTTTTGTCTTCTGAGCTTTACTCTAGAGAGTGGGGAAAACCAGTTTTCTATCTCCCTATGCATATCTCTGGCTCCAAAGAGTCTTTGGATTGTGTGTTCCATCCTTTGTAACTGCTGTAGACTCAGGAAGAGAGATGAAGTGTGTTTGTTTCCAACATAATGCTTATTATAGAACTTTAATAGGTGTTGCTTCATGATAGGATGGGCTCTAAAGAATAGCAACCAATTGGTTTATCACTGTAATGAAGCATAATGTATGTAAAAGAGGACCATCAAAATTGGAAAGAAAACCTGAACGTAGTACTAAGCTAAAATATGTCTTCATAAACTGCTGTATCTAGTTATTTAATATTAAAAAAATTCATCTCAGCAGGGCATGGTGGTACATGTCTGTAATTCTAGCTACTAAGGAGTCTAGGGCAGGAGGATCTCAAGTTGCAGACCAGCCTGGGAAACTTAGTGAAACCCTGTCTAAGGACCAAGGGTGTGAGGCATGTTCCCAAGTCCTGAAAATAAAAATCCCTCCATATGTTCTCCAGATCTTGGACAGTTCTTCATTCTTCTTTCTTCGCAGTTCCAATGCATTTTTTCTTTGTAATATTTCATAATGGACAAGGTATTTTGTTGACTTTTTTCTCAGTTCATATCATTAATGAATGATGGTGTAATGTTTTTATTTCCAGTATCGCAGGAATAGTAATCCTCACTATAATCTAAGGAGAAGAATTTGGGGAATGGTCAATTTTGCCAACATGGTAAGGATTGATATTATTTGAATCCAATGAAAAGAAAATGCAAAGAAATGTTTGTATTAGCTCTCTGCTGGACTTTGAAGAAATCTTGATATCGAGGTGGTCCAAGCTCCAGCTCCTCACCAAGTAAACTAATAAACAGAACTCTAATGAAAAATATATAGCAACAAGTCACAGGTCTGACATTTTCATTTTCTAAGTAAATCCCAGTTACTATTTAAATAAGTTTCAAATACTGTTCTCTAATTACAAAATGTATGAAGCAATGTGCCAACTGCTTGAAAACCAAACACATTATAGCTAAATCTCACCACTTTAAATCAGTAGTCTATGACCTTGTATAAAATCTTTCAAGCTATAACTTATTGCCCATGCTAGAAATAATGATTCCTGTAGGTTAGAGATTGTTCATTCAACACTTGAGGGACATTTAACCTGTTTATAGAACATTTAATATATCTGTAGTTTTTGCTGCTCTGACTACAACTACTTTAAACATTTATATACAGTCATACATGTGAACATACATTTTCATTTATTTTATGTAAATAATTAATTCTGGGTCATCTGGAATATGATGCTTTTTTTGGCTGTTTTCTGGAAATATTCATATATTTTATTTTAAAATTTTCATTCTGTTCAAAATATTTCTAATGTCCTAGTGGCCTTCTCCGTAATTCAGTTGTTATAGAGAATATTGTTTAATTTTCAAATAGAGATTCTTACATATTTTTGTTATTAATTTCTAATTTTTATTCCATTAAAATTAGAGAATTTGTTTTGTCTCATTTTAATTCTTTTAATTTTTTGAGGTCTGATTTATAGTCCAGAATCTCGTTTCTGTGAACTTGTTCATGCGCATTTGATAAAACAGACAAATAAAAGGGTGTTCTGAGATGGGTGGATAGGGGTCTCTATAAATGTCAGTTATGTCAAGTTAATTGATAGCATTTTCCTGATTTTCTGTGTCTTTACTCATTTTATGGCTACTTATTAACAATTACTGAGATACAAATATTTAATTCTCCAACTATGATGGTGGCTATGTCTCTCTCCTCCCTGTTACCAGATTTTGCTTTGTGTTTTGTGCAGCTCTGCTGTTAGATGCAGAAGCATTACACTGCATGTATTTTTTCTGACTTGACCCCTCTATGGTCATGCAGTGCCCTCTGTGACCACTGTAAACATTCATTGCTCTTAAACCTACTTTGATACTAATAGGGCCTTTTCAGCTTTCATTTGATTTGTGTTTCCAAGATAGGTCTTTTGCTATTTTTACTTTTAATTTATCTTTGTCTTTATATTTAAAGTCATTTTCATGTAGATTATAGATCTTGTGAAAGAAAATCTGATGATTTCTGTGTTTTAATTAGAATATTTATGTGCTTTACATTTGCTGTAATTATTGATATGATTACATTGAAATTGATTATTTTCTCAACTGTTTTTCTTA
The DNA here is from genome assembly GCF_053883595.1 of Heterocephalus glaber. NCBI lineage: Eukaryota > Metazoa > Chordata > Mammalia > Rodentia > Bathyergidae > Heterocephalus > Heterocephalus glaber. The sequence goes on along the minus strand of NW_028258307.1, from coordinate 6,416,641 downwards.
TTTTATGCCTTTTGTTTGCTATATCCTTTGTCCTGCCAGGTTTTGAATAGGACATCCTATTTTAAAAAAAAAGGGGGGGGGTGACTTCATAGGGAGGAGGGGAAAAGGAAGAAAGGAAAAAAATGAGAAAAGATGAATAAAATGAAAGTGGCCTTTTGTAACTAGGAAGGGGAAGAGGAGTTGAAGGGAAGGGAGGGGAAGGGGAAAAAAGAGGAATGAAGATACATCATGTACAGGTACAAATCCCCTGTGATGAATGTGATCTTTATGTATACCTAAATCGTACCCGTAAATTAAAAATTAAAAATAATAGGATTTTTTATTAGTACATGTCTGCAGTACATGCAGTTTACAGTCATCTTGGGGAGCCACACGTCATGCAGCTGGGTACATGACACAGCTTCATTCCTCTAATCCCCTTCCCCTTCCCTGCTGCCTCCCTCCCTCCTCCTGTAAGTCCCTCACCCCCATTTTTTGCACTTGTTAATATTATTAATCTTATCTCACAGTGAAATGAGTATTTTTTGATCATTTTGTTTTTATCTCTAGCATTGGCTCTTTAAAAATAGTTTGTATTTAATCATGGGTTTACAATGGGTTTATATATTTAATAAAACACAGTCTAACTTCAAACAGCATTGTACCAGTACATATATTTACCTTATAAACATACTCTAAATTATCCAAGCCTCCTTTCATGATAATATCTTCATACATTATTTAAAAGAGTTTTGTTTCAAGCAATTTTATATATTTTTCTAAAATGTTAAGGTAGAATAAATTGCTCCCATATATCTCAAGCCTAGTTTCTCCTATTATTAACATCTTAGATTTACTTGACAAACTTATAACAATTGATAAAATGCTAACAAAACATTAATATCAAATAAATTTAAATAATTAAATTTTTCTTAGTGTTGAGCTAACATTCTTTTTGTGTTCCAGGATACCACATTACATCTAACCTTCATGTTCCCCAGCCCACTCTTGACTGTGATGGGTTTTCAGGCTTTCTTTTTTCTATGACATTTTCTTATAATTAGAAGATTAGGGTTTTCTGGAGGAAAACCACAGAGATGAAGTCCCATTTCCATCATCGTTGATATGATTCATCATTAATGATCTTGACCTTGATCATCTGGCTTAAGTGATGGTTATCTGATGGTTGTCAGATTTCCCCGCAGTAGAATTACTCAGTTTTCACTTCTCATCATTCTCTATTCTTTGGAAGAATGTTTATGTGCACAACTTACCCTTCAGGCGTGAGGAGTCACACTCCCACTCTTTGAAGTGGAACATATACATGTACAGATATTACTTTGATTCTTCTGCACATGAGATTTCTCTCTTCCCTCATTAATGTATTTGTTTGATTATTTGTTTATATTGTTATAGATTTGTGGATATTTATTTAATACTTTGAGTCACTAATGCTACTCTATTTTGTTACTCAAATTCTTTCAGATTTGACCACTGGATAATATTTTGGTTAGTCTGTATATCCCTTTGGCATTCCCGAATCAATGTGTGTCTGCTTGGTTTTCATATTACTTAGATCTCTAAGCTTCTTGCATCTCTGATTTAATGTATTTTATTAATTTAAAAAAATATTTATGATGTTTTTTCAAGGGCTTTTTCTACTTTATTATCTCTTTCATCACTTTCTGAATATATATGAAACATACACACACACACACACAAACACACACGTTAGAACTTCAATTTTCCCAAAGCGCTGGACCTTCTCTTGTGTTTGTTTCACTCCTTTAATTCTTTATGTTTCAATTTGAATAATTTCTATCAAGCCAACCAAATCCTTTCCTTATTTGTTCTGAGTCTTCTAATATGTTCAAGAAAGGCATTCTTCATCTCTGCTACTGTACATGTTTCTAGCATTTTCACTCAGTCCTGTTTTCAGTTTCCACCGCTATGCTGGAATTCAACACTTCTCAAGCCTGTTTGTACTGTTTTTTGTCTGGTTGTTTCCTAATAACAAATTACCACCAGCTCAGCATCATGAAACTGTGTTCGTTTCTCATCTCGGTTTGTTAGGCCAGCCTTGCATGACTGGCTTCCCTGTTAAGGACCTCATACTGCCGAACTCAGAGATGGGGTCTCAGTTTATTTATGTTGCTGGTAGAAGTCATTCCATGCCCCTCTAGGGCTCAAGTCCCCAGATTTCTGGCTGGGTGTCAACTGGGGCCATCTTGGGTGTCAACTGGGGCCATTAGCAGATGCTCTGCTAATTCCTTCACACACAGTGCCACCACATATTCTTTACACCTCAGCAGCTTCTCTAGTCTAGCGGAAGAATCTGTGCTACTTCGAGTTGCTGGTTTTCCTTATGAAGGGTTAGTTTGGGTTTATCCACAGTAAATTCCCTTTTGTTTAATGCCACTGATTACTACCTTTGTCATATAGCATAACCTAATTATAATAACAAAATATACACAGTCCTGCCCTTATTGCAGGGGTGGTAATTGTATAGTGTTTTTGTATCATTGCAACCATCTTAAAATTCTGCAAACCACATCCTTCTTTTCCACTAGGTCCTTTAACACCAAAAATCAATTTAAATTTCCTGTCAACCACTTTCAACATGTGAGTCACCTGTGAGTCCAGTTTTGTCTACTCTTCTCTTGAACAATGGGCTGTTTTCTTGTGATCTTTCGCATGTTCCACATTTTATTGGATAGCAGACATTTTGAATAGAGTGGTAGAAATAATGAAATAGTCTTTATGCCTGCACATGGTACACCTTTTCTTTTGCTGGATTATTAGCATGTTGATTTGAATCAGTCTTGTCAGAAATTGAGCTGGTTTGGGGTTTTGTCATTGCTATTGTTAATTTCAGAGCACCATCCCTTTGAATTTCATTAGCTTATCTTGAGTTTAAGGTGGGTCCTGGATGGTCGGAAGTATTTGTCCGTGTTCTCGTTCCACTTTGTGCCTTCACTTATCTCCGAGAAGATTTCCCTTAAACTCTCATCTCTTCTTCAGTAGTCTTCTGCTGCTGTTAGTTACCCATTGCCTGCTGTCCTAGTTGTGGAGTGCAGAACAGCCTCTGTTATGCTTTCTGTTTCTGGCCATAGGGAAGCCCTGTCCATGGGCTACTGTGTGGAGCAGTTCTCAGGATCCATCCACTCTCCTTCAACATTGACTGGAGACCTAAATGGGTCAGGGCTTGGAACAGCGTCCTACCTCTCCTTCAGGAATAGAAGGACCTTCTTTTCCTTCTCCTCAGCCACATAGGCCTTTAATTGAGTTCTGGGGATTAAAATAATGTTTACTGCAGTGGTCACAGCAACTTGCAGCTTTTGCTCCTAGAGGGAGGGTCCTGTATAGTTTATGAGTTTTTGCACAGGAGCAGCTGTTCACAACTGTCAGGACCCTATTGCTGAGGAAGGGCATCTCTAGTCGCCTTCTCTGCTCTCTTTCCTTCCGGTAAACACCTCCAGAAGGCTCATGCAGCAAAGCCCATGCACAGGCACGTTTGTGTCTCTGATGGGGCTCTGCATTCTCATTTGATCCCCCCTGGGCCTCTAGCAATTCCTTAAAAGTATTTGGTGAATTCATCAAATACTTGATCAAACAGTACTCAGCCTCTTTTTTCTCATGCTTTTCCATGGGGGACGTACCCTGCACCATCTCCCCTTTTAAAAAAAGTCTTTCTTTAGATCCTAAGCCATGTTACATTTGCTTTTTGATGATTTCAAGAAAAATTATGATTTGGTATGTTCTCGGACTTTCTTTTTGTCAGAGTAGAAGCAATATTTTTTTTCCCAAGACTGTACTTACTTCTTTTTTTTTATTTTATTAAATTATTTTATTGGTACATTGTAGGTATACAACACAATTACATTTCTCATTGGAAATTGTACCTTTACATAATGCATCTTGGTTCTTATTTTTTCCTCTTTCCTAGCCCTCCCTTCACCCACTCCACCCTTCCCTATTTACAAAGACTTTATTTCCATTTTTTCCATTTCTCAGCATTTTTCCTTTCCCTTCTTTCCTTTCCCACTACCCCTACCCCTTTGGACCTTTTCTTCCTATTTTGCATTATCGATTATTCATTCTAATCATTGGTACATTTTAGGTATACAATATAATGACATTCATCATTGGAAATTTGCACCTTTACATAGTCTCTCTTGGTTCTTATTTTTCACCCTTGCCCAGCCCTCCCTTCAACCCCTCCAGTCCTCCCTATTTACAAAGATTTTGTTCCTACTTTTCCATTTTCTCATATTAATCCCACTCCCTTCTATCCTTTCCCCTAGCCCTCCCACTTTCTTCCCCTTTGCCCCTTTTCTTCCTATTTCACATTATCTATTATACATTTAGTCCTTAATTACACTTTCAGTTTCTCACACCAGAGAAACTATTTGGTATTTATACCTGTGTGTCCTATTTATTTCACTTAAGAGTATTGCCTCAATGTGCATCCACTTAGCTATAAATGTCTCTAATTTCTCATTCTTTATGGCTGAGTAGTATTCCATTTTATAAAAAAACCCACATTTTCTTTATCCAGTCTCCAGTTGATGGGCATTTGGGCTGTTTCCAAGTTTTAGCTATTACAAACTGTGCTGCTATGAACATGGGCACACATATATCACTGTGGTATGATTCTTTTAATTTTGGGGGGAAGATCCCCAGCAGTGGAATAGCAGGGTCAAATGAGACTTACAGTCCTAGTTCTTTGAGGTATCTCCATACTGATTTCCACAGTGCTTGCACCAGCCTACACTCCCACCAGCAGTGGAGCAGTCTTCCTCTTTCCCCACAGCCCCACCAGCATTTGTTACTGGCTGATTTCATGATAGCAGCCATTCTTTCTGGAGTGAAGTGGAATCTCAGCATTGTTTTCATTTGCATCTCTCGAATGACCAGTGATGTTGAACATTTTTTCATGTATTTACTTCCTATTTCTACTTCTTTGTCTGAGAAATGTCTGTTCATTTCAGATGCCCATTTTTGGATTGGGCCTTTAAATTTGGGAGGTCTGATCTTTTTAAGTTCTTTATAGATTCGAGATAGTAGACCTTTGTCTGAGGAAGAGCAGGTGAGGATATTTTCCCACATTGTGGGTTGTCTCTTCACACTGCTGGTGGTTTCTCTTGCTGTGCAGAAGCCTTTTAATAAGAAGAGATCCCGCTTGTTGATTGTTTGTGCTAGTTCACAGGCAACTGAGGTTTTCTTCATAAAATCTTTTCCTACACCAATGTCTTCAAGGGCTCTACCTAACCTCTGTTCCAACTGGTTCAGAGTTTCTATTTTAATATTTAGATCTTTAATCCATTTTGATTTTAGTTTAGTGCATGGTGAGAGATACAGGACTAGTTTTAATCTTTGACAAGTTGAAGCCCAATTTTTCCAGCACCATTTATTAAAGAGGCTATCTTTCCTCCAGTGAGGGTGTTTGGCTCCTTTATCAAAGATGAGATGGCTGAGTGAGTCTGGCATTGTTTCTGCATGTTCTAATCTGTTCCACTGGTCCTCAGGTCTGTTTCTTTGCCAGTATCATGCTGTTTTTATCACAGTAGCTTTGTAGTATAGTTGCAGGTTGGAGATTGTGATACCCCCTGCCATGTCTCTGTTACCTAGAATCGCTTTTGCTATTCTAGGTCTCTTCTTGTTCCAAATGAACTTTTGGATTGTTTTCTCAAGGTCCATGAAGTATGCTGCTGGGACCTCAATTGGAATTGCATTAAATCTATATAGCAGTTTTGAAACTATGGCCATTTTCACTATATTAATCCTTCCTACCCAGGAGCAGGGGATGTCTGTCCATTTTCTGATATCATTTTCAATCTCTCTTTTCAGAGTGCCATAGTTTTCAGAGAAGAGTCTTTGATTTCTTTTGTTAGGATGATTCCTAGGTATTTCAGTTTTTTGGATGCTATTGTGAAGGGAATTATTTGCCCTATTTCTGTCTCAGTGAGTCTGTCATTGGTGTAGAGGAAAGCTATTGATTTTTGTGTGTTGACCTTGTAACCAGCTACTTGACTGAATTTGGTTATTAAGTCTAGAAGACTTTTGGTGGAGTACTTGGGGTCTTCTATATAGGGTATCATGTCATCTGCAAATAATGACAATTTGAGTTCTTCATTTCCTATCTTTATTCCTTTTATTTCTTTCTCTTGTCTAATTGCTGTGGCTAATGTTTCCAAATCTATATTGAACATGAGTGGTTATAGTGGACATCCTTATTTTCTTCCTGATTTTAGTGTGAAGGATTTCAGTTTTTGACCATTTAGTATGATATTGGCTGTTGGTTTTTCATAGATGGCTTCTATCAGTTTGAGGTAGAGACCATCTATTCCAAATTTTTGTAGGGTTTTTATCATAAATGCATGTTGGATTGTGTCAAATGCTTTTTCTGCATCTATGGAGATAATCATATTGTTTGTCCTTGGCTCTATTGATATGGCGTATTACATTGATTGATTTGCATATATTGAACCATCTCTGCATCCCTGGGATGAATCTCACTTGGTCAGGGTGTATGATCTTCTTGATGATCTTCTGCATTCTGTTTGCCATTATCTTATTAAGGATTTTTGCATCTATGTTCATTAGTGAGATTGGCCTATAGTTCTCTTCTTCAGTTGGGCCTTTCTCTGCTTTGGGGATCAAGGTGATGCTTGCTTCCAGGAATGAATTCATCTGTATTGCTTCCCTTTCAATTTCATTGAAGAATTTAAACAGTAGTGGCAGTAGTTCCTCTCTAAATGTCTTGTAGAATTCAGCAGTGAAGCCATCAGGGCCTGGGCTTTTCTTGGTTAATACGTTTTTAATTACATTTTCAATTTCATTGTTTGATATTGGGTCATTCAGAATTTTTAGGTCTTCTTCACTCAACTTTGGTAATTCATATGTATCTAGGAATCTGTCCATTTCTTCTGTGTTTTCCATCTTATTGGCGTATAGGTTCTGGAAGTAGGTATTGATGATCCTCTGGATTTCTGCTGGGTCTGTTGTAATTTCACCCTTTTCATTCCTAATTGCATGGATTTGGGCCTTTTCTTTCCTTTTTCTGACAAGGTTGGCCAAAGGTTTGTCAATTTTGTTGATTCTTTTGAAGAAACAACTCTTGGCTTCATCGATTTTTTTGTATCATTCTCTTAGTCTCCACTGCATTGATTTCTCCTCTGATCTTTATAATTTCCTCCCTTGTATGAGCTCTGGGGTTGTCCTGCTCTTCTTTTTCTAGAAGCTTGAGGTTCAGCATCAGGTTCTTTAATTGGGCTCCTTCTGTTTTCCTAATACGCACATTCACTGCTATGAATTTCCCTCGTAAGACTGCTTTCATTATGTCCCATATATTCCAATATGTTGTATTGTCATTGTCATTTAATTGAAGGAACTATCTGATTTCTTCTTTAATTTCCTCTGTGACCCATTGTTTATTCAGAAGTGTGTTGTTCAATTTCCACATGTTTATGAAATTTTTTGAGTTTCTATTGCTATGGATCTCCAATTTCATCACACTATGGTCTGATAACATACAGGGGATAACTTCAATTCCTTTGCACTTACTTAAACATGTTCTATGTGTTAGTATGTGGTCTATTTTGGGGAATGACCCATGTGCAGCTGAGAAGAATGTGTATTCTGATTTTGTGGGGTGGGAGACTCTGTAAACATCTGTTAAGTTCATTTGTTCAAGAGTTTGATTGAGTTCTAGTATTTCATTACTTATTTTTAGTCTAGTTGATCTATCTATTTGTGACAGTGGGGTGTTGAGGTCCCCCACTACAATTGTATTAGTGCATATATGACTTTTAATGTCTGTTAGTATTTGTTTTATATAGTTGGGTGCACTAGTGTTTGGTGCATAGATATTTATGATTGTCATCTCTTCCTCTTGGATTCTTCCCTTTACAAGGATGTAGTGTCCTTCTTCATCTCTCTTAATCAGTGTTGGTTTGAAATCTACTTGATCTGCAAAGAGGATAGCTACTCCTGCTTTTTTTCGGGTTTCTGTTGCATGGAGTATTGTTTTCCACCCTTTAACTTTCAATCTATGAGTTTCCTTTTGAATTAAGTGTGTTTCTTGAATGCAGCATATTGTTGGATTTTGCTTCTTGACCCATTCTGCCAGTCTATTTCTTTTGATTGGTGAATTCAGACCATTAACATTGATGGTTATAACTGAAATGTATTGACTTGTCATTGCCATGACTTTTCCTTTTTGTTGTGTTCTCCCCCTTTCCATTTAATTTCTTGTCATGCCAGATGGGTTCATTCTGCTTTGCTTCCTGGGGTTGTGATCCTCAATGTCTGTTCCTAGGATATTGTGTAAAATTCTTTGGAGTGCTGGTTTGGTATTCACAAAGTTCCTAAGGTGCTCTTTGTCATGGAAGTATCTTATTTCTCCATCCATTTTGAAAGATAGTTTTGCAGGGTACATCAATCTGGGTTGGAGGCTGTTTTCTTTGAGGGCTTGGAATATGTCACACCAAGCTTTTCTTGCCTTCATGGTTTGTGTTGAGAAGTCTGCTGTGATTCTGATGGGCTTTCCTTTGTATGTGATTTGTTTCTTTTCTCTGACTGCTTGGAGAACTTTGTTCTTCTGTTGTGTTTCTGGAATCTTAACAATTATATGCCTATGTGTAGATTGTTTTTGATCAAGGCTATTTGGAGTCCTATATGCCTCACTTATCTGTATGTCAAACTCTTTTCCCCTGCTTGGGAAGTTTTCTGCCATTATTTCTGTGAAGAGATTCTTTTATGTCATGTGCACTCTCTCCTGTTTCTTCATTGAGCCCAATCAGTCTTATATTATTCTTCTTTGCATCATCTAGCAGCTGCTGGATTGATTTCTCATGTTCCCTTATAATTTTGAAGCAATTTTTCTTTTCCTAGTCACTAATTGCAATCTTATCTTCTATATCTGAAATTCTGTCCTCACATTGGCTCATTCTGCTGTGTAGACTTTCAATGGAGTTTTTCATGTCCTGGAAATCTGTTTGCATCTGTTTTATGGGTTCCATTTGTTTCTTATGTTGGGATTCCATCATGTTCCTCAGCTCCTCTCTAGATTTATTAATCATGTCTTGCACTAGGGGCACAATTTCTCCTGTTATCTGAGAAATTATTTCTGATTTCATTTTTTCCAGATCTCCTTTGGTTGCCAGTTCAGTGGGTCCAGGTGGTTGAGTATCAGAGTGTTCCATCTCATTTCCCTTAGGGGTTGCTGTAGGTGATGTGGAAGTCTGGTTTTGAGACTTATTTACATGTGTTCTCATTTCGACTGGGCAGGGGGCTGTTAGCTCTTGCATGGATTACCTCCTCTGTGCTGGGAGAGGTGGGACAGGGGCCGGGAGCAGCAGTAGGGATGGTGACCCAAAAGCCCTTTCCTGTGGGCTGGGAACAGTGGGAGGGATGGTAGCCAGGAAGCCCCTTCCTCTGGACCAGGAGCAGTGGGATGGCTGCTCAGAAGCCCCTACCTCTGGGCTGGGAGCAGTGGGACTCAGTACCTTTGTCTGGTGGTCTGGTATCCTCTGCGTCTTTGTAGTGTGGAATCAGGTGGCTGCCTGTCTGCAGTGGGGTGATTCGGCACCTTCTGCGTGACTCAGGATCTCGGTAGGGCATGCACAGACCTGCCTGTCTGCAGCGGGCTGATTCGGTGTGTTCCGTGCCACTCAGAACCTCGGTAGGGCATGGCTGTACTTACTTCTTATGCAGAAGCAGAGCCCTTCTCACATCTTTAAATCCATGTCTAGGAATTTCAAATCTTCCCCATGATTTTCTCCAGTAGATAGGAACAGTGTGTGGTGGAATGCTTGTATCTCATTGTCACCTCTCTTTAATCCAGCTTTTATGTCTTGTGATGATGTCTTTACAATAGCTCTGACATTGACCTTAATTCAAGACCTACATTCTCTCCTGGGTTTTCCACCTCCAAAGAAGGCGTACCTGTAAATTACTGCTGAGCTTTTACTAATCATTTGCATTCTACATTCCAAAGTCACAGAGCACTTTATATCACAAAGAATTAAAAATATGACAGTCTCAGAACTCTCAAACCTTTCCATCGTATCATTTTTACTGGTTCTTTACAGGAGCCTTCCAGGCCTACATTCATGTTATTTCACTAGAACCTCTCTCATTTTTAACTTCATTATGTCATCACTTCTATTATCTTGGAAATCAGAAACCAAAGGTCTCTCTCTAGGGTGAGGAGTGGTTCAATTCTATGTGAGCTTCCAAATAAATATATCAAACCAATCTGAGCATTCAGAAGATAAAAGATGGCTTTTATTTCAGAGGCTATATTTTCACTAAAACAGAATACATCCTAGGATGGCAAATATTTCCATTTTCACTTGTATTCAGTTTTATAAATGTAAAAACCATCTATGACAAATGTATGTTAAAAAATTCTTGCTCTAGTGGTCCTGATTTATAATTTTTATCCAGAAAGAAAATAATGGCCAAGAGGAAAAAGGATGAGAGTCATAGACACCAGTGTAGATTTTGTAGTCATGGTCTGATTAAATGTCAAAGTTCATGAGAGTTTGAAAGAATCTACTTCTCACGCTTGTGAAATGATCTTAAGAAGTATTGTAAAGACACATGAAATTCACTCTGTCCATATTCTATGGGTTAAGGAGAAAATTACACAAGGTTATTGTAATAGGAATGAAACTTCTTGATAAGGAGTTCTATTCTCTAATGACATTGTATGAGTGACTTCCAATTGTGTTCTTAATACCATGTTCATAATTAGTCATTCCCTCTTTTCTTCTTCAACTGGTACTTTGAACTAGCTGTTATGAAATATAAAACTGATATCATGCATATTCCTTTGTTTCAAAATATTCATAATCATTTTTAAGCTTTGTTCTTCTTGCAGCACAAAAATATCTGTCAGCTAGCTGTTTACGTGTGTGTGTTTCTTTTTTTTTTGATACTGGGGATTGAACTTGGGACCTTGTGCTTGCAAGGAAGGCACTGGAACCACTGTGCTAAATCCCCAGCCCTCAGCTAAGTGTTTATAAAGCAGTTTGGAAAAGAGGGGAGGAGATTCATAAGCTGCCACCATTTCTGCATGGTTTGAGTAATCCCCAGTAAAGTGCCTCAAGCAGAAAATGTAGTTGTAAAAATCAATTGTGAAGTTCAAAAATGGCAAAGCCAAATTTCTGAATGTTGACACTAGGTTTCTAACTTTCCGTAGAACCAACTCCTGGCCTAAATTAGAGAGAAAAGCGAGGAGTATTCATTCCACCATGTCCCACTTTTACTAAATTGATTTTGAGATAATTTATAACCTCAGAACTTGAATAAATGCGTACTTCTAGACATATTCTGAGATCAGTACTTGAAAGACATAAGATAGTTCAAGGAGAACTAGACTTTTTGGTCAATTTCTTTGTTGATCATGGAAAAACACACAGTATCCTGTACAATATCCTCTGTGTTCCACTGTAAGACATGTGTTTGTACAAATGACACCTGCACTCTTTGCTCACATATGTCACATGTTAAAATTACCATTCTTTTTAGAAATACAAAAGAATAGAATAATGGTAAAGGTTCCATCTGGCAGTTTGAGTTTGTGAAAAATGACTTCTTCTGTGAACAGATTTATAACACATTGAACACTCATGTGACATTGGTTGGCATTGAAATATGGACAAATGGAGACAAAATATCACAAGTTTCAAATGCAGAGACTACCTTACTGCGTTTTTCAAACTGGCAAGAGACAGTCCTTAAAAAAAGGAAGAATTTTGACCATGCTCTGTTACTGAGGTATGTGACTACTCTATTATCCTGCACACCTTTGGTGGCTTATTAAAATAGATAGCAGAACAAGTGAACAACTGAAACAATTTTAAGGCAATTGACTTTGGTTAGGGCACAAATAAAAAAATGTTGCTTCTAGTTATACAGAGAATTTCCAAGTGGACTATTTAATAATCTTCCTTTCCAAAATTGGATAAGAGTAGAAAGGACAAATATATATACTCATTCCTGCTCAGAGTTGAAAATGTCATTGTGTAAGGTAAGTAGTTTGAAACTCCATGTACATTACCTAGCAGCCACTACCAACTCCCCTCATGCTCCCATGCCATGCCACCCCAATAGTCTATAAGAACATGCATTTCTGGAAGGCATCTCTCCCTCTAGAGAGTTTCTCTCATCAAAATATATGTAGCCAGGTGCCACTCCCCACAACAATCTTCTTTACTGGACAATAAAGAAGACAACTAATCTGGTAAGTTAAACCTACCACAACTGTTAGATTCCCAAAGAAAAGACTGGATTTGTGTACTCAATCATTAATTTCTTTAAAATTTGATGTTTATGTAATTTTTATTATTTAAAATATCTTGCATAATTCTTAGTCCTGAGGGAAATGATAAGCAATTGCAGGACTAAACTTAACACAACCTTATGTTTGGCATGGTCCTCTTATCCTAGGTAATGTTAAATAGTGGGAGAACTACTTTGGAGCAATGGCACCTTTTAGCAACTCTTTTGATGAACCTCAAGTTACTGTATTAGCATAGCTCCCGGGTTTTCTACTTTATCTACCTATAATATCAACATTTCTCCAAAGGGCTGCAAACACATCTTACTAATCTTCTTTCTGGTTTTATGTAGATATTAGCTTTCAGTTGAACTCAGTAACATGAAACTTTCAGAGTCAGTAATCAGAGGTCAATTCTATTTCTTCGGTATTGAATGAGTGTGAACTAGACCTCCAAAGTAGCGAAAGTCTTGGTTTTCATGCCTGGATGGATCACAGTATATTTCTGCAGTGGTGTAGTTGTGCCTGCCTTGGGCTTGGATCTTTTAGCACTATCATGTCCTGAAATTATGGAAGATGAAAGGTAGTAAAATACCCCATTGACTTCATAGTGGGCATGAATAACCCTTTCCCTCTTTGTGCAAATGTTTAAATCTACTTAATAAGTAGGTCGAGAAATATTTAAATAGATATAAGTGGCCAACATTTTACCTTTATAGCATTTCTTTTATCCTGGCCAGTAGCTTCCCCTATCAATAGGATGTCTGCAAACAAAGTGGGAGATGAGGGTGAATTGCTTCTAAATGTCCAACTGAGCATCATATTTGGGACTTCTTATGTGTTGGGTTTCCTGTGCGTCTTCCTTTCTGTATTCATATAGCATAAGGCACCCTCTATGTGTTAAGGTAGTCTCTAAGGCATTGTCCTGGCCATGCTTTTGCTTTTAAGTGACCATAAGGGAAGCCAAACTCTAGATCATCTTTACCTTGATGATTCACCTCTATTCATGCTGTTCTCCTGGAGTCTCCAGAATTAGGAAGACTAGAATTCCAAGCTCCTCCATGACATATAGCCAAAAAACTGACATAGAATGCAGCAACAGAAATCCGTCATTAATAAAGAAAGAAACAGAGTGCACCTACTTGATCTTTTAAAAGGTTAGAGACTAGAAGGGGTGAGCACCCTGGTCACTTACCTTGTGCTTGAATCCTATATATCTGAAATGTTGTCTTCCAGCCCTCCAGAGCTCTCTTTATTGTAGCCCAACTGGAGAGGTTGTTTCTGAATTAAGTCAAATGTGAATACCTGTAATGTACACATCTTCAGTTGTCTTTCTAGGCAATCCACAGATGGTCCTCTTTTTACATGACAGCTCTTCTAAACATTTAATTATAACTATCATATCCTCTTGAGTTTCATTTGATTAAAAGTTTTAAGGTTTTTCAATCATATATAATTAATCACGGTGTTGAGTACATTGTTTCATGTTTGTTCTCTTGAACACTTTTAATTGAATCCATTAATTTTCTTTTATTTTATTGATCATATAAATGGTTTTATTTAAAGCCGAGTTGAGGATAGACTAAAGAAAAATCAGATGCTTAGTTTTACTTTTTGCTTTTTAAAAAGTACCTTTGGTTTATGATTTCAGCTGAAGTTTGAGTTAGCTTTTTCAGTACCTCTACTCTAGTTAGGTTTAAAATGAGGTAAATATCAACTCAAACATCCTCAATTCCAGAATCGTGGAAATAAAAGACACTTTCATATGCATAGGCATTAGCACTGTGGTGGCTCACTGCCACTGAGTCTTTGTGTTAAACTACTAACTCTGACTGAGGAGTGTTTTTGTGTCCTGTCTTTGTGTCATGTCTGTAGTGGGAAGTGGCTCTACACAAATGTACAAGGAACTTCTTATCGAAGGGGTATGTGCCTGCCCACTTATTCCTCCAGTGTCATTAAGGTGAGCTGTGTTCTGTTTCTATCCTATTACTTAATCAAAACATTTGACCTAATTTCTGTAATGTTTTGTGCCCCATTGAAAGACACCATATATGCATTCTGTCATATATACCCACTAACAAGTTATGAAAATTTACATGTCTTTTGTTAAATGAGAAATGTCATATAAAAACTATACATAAACAATAAAGGTAAAACAGTGTAGTTTGTAGTTCAAAAGAATGTCATACACTGATTAATACATGAATAATAAATCTCTTTTGTCTATTAAATGCAATTACTTATGGGGACAAAACTATATTTATACAATTCATTTCATACCTACAGGTTTGCCTTGGTATTTCAATAACATAACTTTTTCAGAATACAGTCAGTCTACTCTGATGCATGCTGTTACAACCTCAATTACATTTTAATCAGTCCAGGAAACATTTCAAACTTTATATGAATAAAATGGACAGATTAAGGTGTTTCATTAGCTTTACAGTAACCCAATAGCCTATCCCTCTTTGGAAATATTTCTTCATTAATATAAGCATCAAAACATGAATTGCAACTATAAGCCAAGGTAACAAACCACGCTGCCACGGATATTATATCTCTGACTTTTAGGCTTCCTCGTAACAGAAACTCCTTCCACAAGATCATATGCATTGTTGTTCAATGTAATATTATAAATTGAAAGCATGAGCATCACATGTTTTTGTGTCCCCTTTGACTAGATAGTATGAAGAAGACAATCATTAACATTTATTATATAGTGTTAGTCCATTCAGGCTGCTGTGACAAAATCCTGCACCATAAACTGCATAAGCAACAGAAATGTTCTTATCACAGTTCTAGAGATTGAGAAGTCCAGGGTCAAGGTTTTGGCAGATTTGGCATCTGGCAAGAGTCTACTCTACTGGCTCAAAGTTGACCTTCTTGCTGTGTCCTCACATGAGAGAAGGGCAGGAGTATCTGCAGGACCTCTTTTAGAAGGGCAGTAATCCCACTCACGAAAGGTCTGTGCCTACAACCTTGTCTCCTCCAATCTTTGGGTTTAGGGCTTCAAAACCAATGCGTTTTAGAATGACAGATGCATCCAGACCATAGCAACATTAGTATTTTTTAGCTATTGTTGTGATTGAGTATATGTAAACCCAACAATGAATAATACTGTGCACACACACACACTTCAAAATTTTACAGCTATCAACACTTAAAATTCATTTTCCCAGTTGCATCATCAACTGAGGTACAGAGGGGGAAGTAATTAAATCCCTGAGTTAACAAGGACCTGCAGACTGTCTTTCAGCCAATAGTCGACAGGGCTATCTACAGACTACAATGTGCTTTCTTTGAAAAATTTCTAATGAACTTTTTTTGCACCAGGATCTTCTACCTGATGTAAATATAATTGCAAACAGAATGGCACATCACTTGGGACATAGCCTGGGCATGCAGCACGATGAGTTCCCCTGCACATGTCCACTGGGGAAATGCGTGATGGACAGTGCTGGAAGGTGAGACTCAGATCATGCGGCGAGTATGTTTAAATATTTTGGAATATATCCTGTGAAATATTTTGGAGCATTATTTTAGGAATGCATTCATATTAAATATAATTTTCTGCAAGCTCTATTTCTGAAAGTACACGGTGATCGATTAGCACAACTTTAAAGACGCGTAAGAGAGAAATGGATTCTACACGTCTTGGCTTGCCATCTTTACTATAATTTCTTCCTTAGCATCTTTACCCAAATATCATTCTCAGCAAAGCCCTCCCTGGCCACCTGATCCAACTTTTGAATCCAGTTTCATCACACACATATCCTGGTAGTTTTTTTTACTCCCTTCCTTTTTGTTTTGTTTGTTTTTCTCCGTCGTACTTTGTACTATCTAACAGATCTGATGTAAAACACAAAATTGTTTATTACATTCCTCTTTCATTAGAATATAAGCTCCTTGAGGTCAGAAGGTTTTGTCTTTTTTTGGTCACTGTGATGTTACTATGGTCTAGAAATTCCCGGGAACCTGTTAGGTTCTCCATAAATAGTCCCTGGACGAGTGGATACTCAGCATCCCCCATTACATTGTCAGTCACGTTATGGTCAGTCCTGCCCTGCACGAGGTGGGGCCTTTTCACAGGAGGTGTGCATAATGCTTTGGGTGTAGTAAGAAAGTGTCTGTTAATGATGATCAGCTCTCCCAGATATTGATTAAGGGGCTTAAAATAGCTAAAATACACAAACACAGTGGCGGGGGCATAGACTAAGAATTCAAAAACTGGTAACTAATTTCACATGGTTATCTACATACATAATCTCATTCAGAGTAACCCATCCCCATCCAGTGCAGCCAAGATTCTTAAAGTCCTCCTGTGTTCAGGCACAGTACCAATAATAATGCCAAAAGAGGCAAAAGAAAGATAGGAAGGAGGTTAATTTCATTTTTAAAAGATGTATATGGCATTCCTAAGCATGGATACTATATAATTTGTTTCAGCAAACATAAATCGATAACTGCTTTGTGTCAAGCACTGCACCAACTTGTAGGTTTTTGTGGTACTGGGGATTGAACTCAAGGCCTTTAACTGAGCTCTATCCCCAGTACTTTTTATTTTTTATTTCAGGTACAGGGTCTCAAAAGTCACTAAGCTGCCCTGGCTGAGATCCTAGCTGTAATCCTCCTGCCTCAGCCTTTCAGAGTGCTGGGAAGATAGGCATGTGCCACCATGCCTGGTTTGGATTTTCATTTTAATTTGATCATGATATATATTCCTTGCCTTGAGAAACTTTTAATCTTGCAGGGATGGTAAAAATAGATATATAGTATTATAAACTGTTTCAACGTGGACTCATGTAGGCAGACATGGGAGCAACAGATATGGACAACCAGTCCAAGATGTGGGCTTCGGGAATGATTTCCTGGAGGAAGTATCACTGCAATATCACATTTTAGCTGTGCTTTAAGATACTTTCAACAATGATGAGCCCTGTTCCTGCTCTGCTCTCACAGTTAACATTTACATTTGCCCTTCCTAAATTTTTTATACAACTTTCACAGCTGCTGTGCCACGATGCATCGATACAATAAATTTCTACTTTTATCTCAACCCATTCAATTTCTAGCATTCCTGCAATAAAATTCAGTAAATGCAGTCACATCCAGTACGAGCAGTACCTGAAGGATTCTAAGCCAAACTGCATGCTCAATATTCCATTTCCTGCCAATTTTAATGACTTCCCATTTTGTGGGAACAAGAAAGTCGATGAAAGAGAAAAGTGTGACTGTGGGCCTATTCAGGTATTTGAGAGTGATGTGTCTTTAAATCACAAAGCTCATACTCGGCTAAAATCTAAGCAGGGATAGCCATGAAGCATATCAACCATCGTGTTCCTTATGAAACTTTGTAAAACTAGACTTTTTCTCATCTAGAAACAAGATGCTGGAACAGCCTCACTTCAAGGCTACTTAAGAAATCATGAGTGTGCATAATGATCTTGCTAAAAATCAGCACCTTCATGTTCACCTGTTTTATATATTAATTGGCTCACCTTTTGAGAAGGACCCTTAGGTGTCCCTATGCATGAACTTGCATATACAGTAGCAAGTAGCCTTCTTACAAAACCCCTCAGAGTGAGTCAATTGAGTTTTACTCATGGCTGCAGGAGGCTAGTCTATATCACAGCTGGACAGATCTCATTATATATTAGAAAACTCTTCATAGAGCAGAAATTCTCAAAAGATTTTCACATTTCTATTGTAGTCTTTGTCTTTGGAACATTTAGACAAAAAGGCTTTTGAGACAAATTTTAAAGTAATTCTTAATCTGATTTTTTTTCCCCAACATAGAACTATTTCTTTCAGGAGCTCATCAAATAAATATGTGTCCTAGATAACTTACTACTTAAATTAAAAAGCACATACAAATCCCTAGGGAAGTATGGATATGTTCTCTGGTCCAGTAGGTCTGCAGTTGGGCTGAGAGTCTGCATTCCTACCAAGCTGCAAGTTTCTGTTGATGCTACTTCTCTGAGAACTACATTTTTAATATCTGTGCTCATTTCAAAAGTAGCCTAATATGACAGCTCTCATGAGACTTCACAATCAGAGCAAGGACATTGATCTGTCCAGAGATATAGGATCTCATCTTCATGTTTTAGATTAACTGTAGGGCCGGGGATTTAGCTCAGTGGTTTCACCACCTGCTACGCAAGTGCAAAGACCTGAGTTTGATCCCCAGTACCAAAAAAGGAAAAAAAAAAGAATGCATAGATTAACTGTAAAAGGGCTCTTCATTTTGACCATGTGCCTTCTTTGGAATGGTTCTATGGGTTCATTCCAACACAGGAAGTACCTTGATCAGACACAGACAATTTCGAGTGAAAATTTAATTTTATTCAAGTAGATAGGGCTCAGAAGCTCATCTGGCTATTATTATATAAAGATAAATATTTTTAGAAGAAAGGTCAGCCTGATCTGCTTGGCATCTTGAACAAAAGTCAAGTTCAGATCTTTAGAAACTGTATTGTTTCATGTGAAGCTTTAGCTTAAGGAAGCAATAGGAGCCTTCAGGGAATGGGAGTCATCCACAAAGCAGAAGGTTGTAGACTCTTCTCCTGCCATTGAGTGTTCATAAACTGGAGTATTGACAAGCCAGGAGGGAAGGAAACAGAGTAAAAGTCCCAAATACTAGCTCCAAACTATAACCTTTACCCACATATTATAGCCAGGGATCATACGGTTGTCTTTAACTCTGAAAGATCAATGGGTTAATTAGTTGTGCTTCTGTTTAAACAAAAGCTAAACCACAAATCAACTTTCTGATATTTAATTTTTGATTGTTGCTAGGAGTGCACTAATCCTTGTTGTGATGCACACATGTGTGTATTGAAGCCAGGATTTACTTGTGCCCAAGGAGAATGCTGTGAATCTTGTCAGGTAAGACTCTTGGATAGGAAATAGTTTCTCTGTGTTCAGTTTAACTTATGTAAGTCCAGGGAGCTGTTTGGCCATGGACGATCCTCCACCATAAATTCTCGGCAATACCTATTCTGATATGCTCAGACTTCTGAGCACAGGTTGATGGCTTTGATCAGGGGAGTGGAGACGCTGGTGAGCATCTTTCGGTGTTTTAGGAGTGACATCACATGGCCAGCACTATTCCTGCCCTTCTGTAAATTATTAACAACCTGTATAACATCAGCTGAGCATAAAATTGATGTCCCAACACCATGAGCTAAATGGAGAAAAGGATTATGCTGGGATTTGAAAGTGATCATGGCTAGTAAGGTGGAGAGATAGTCATAGAGGCGACTAGGTGACTCTGTCCAAGGATTCATTGACACTTCATTCATCCTATTGGACTATGAGCTCACAAAGAACAGATACATGTCTTTTTCATCTTCTAATCTCCCCAGAATCAGTACCAATAAGTGTATATTGAACAGCTGAACAATAGAGATCTCCATGCAATTGTCTCCAGCAATAAAGGCCAGGGTATTTTTCCAGTTCATATGGAGATACTGATCTCTTGGGGATGGAGATTTCTTATTATAGGCAGGGGTTTCCATTTGTATGCAGGCAGAGGGAGTAGTATACAGGAGGAAGGAATTAAGAGAATATAAGATAAATGAGAATACTTGCCCATCTTACCATTTTATAACCATTACACTTCTATCTAAGACTGCTCTGATAATAAAGTTCAAAATCATGACCTTATCATCCTTAAAATTACATAGCATTTCCAAATGAGAATAATTTCCAGTGGAATGGAAGTTATAATACATCCTTAGAACCTTTGTAGATAAATTGCATGGTCAACTTTTTACCTATTTATTGGACCTTACCTATCTGAATGTGTCAAAAATTCAGTCTGTGTTTCTCTTCAACAGATAAAAAAAGCCGGGTCCATGTGCAGACCAGCAAACAATGAATGTGATTTTCCTGAAGTCTGCACTGGCCATTCTTCTGAGTGTCCTAAGGATAGGTTCCAGGCCAATGGATTCCCTTGCAATGATGGAGAAGGCTACTGCTTCATGGGGAAATGTCCCACACGGCACCACCAGTGCACTGAGCTGTTTGATGATGGTGAGAGATTATCGCAGTGAATGTTTCATAAAGACAATAGCCTCTACTTATCTGTAATTATCACATAAGACTTTGGGACAAGATTGGGAATGGTATAATTTTTGACCTTTTTTCAAAGTATCACTTAGCATCTCTTTGAATATTACCTCTATTAGTTGATCTTTACTCCATTATTAATCGATTAGCTGTGTATGTTAACTAACGCATATGTGTTACTGTTTTATATCTCCATTCCTACTAGCATACTCTCCTGATGCAATGGGATAGCTTTAAAAATATTTATTCTATTCTACTTCACCACTGCTTGACAGTCATGCTACGAAAGTTCTATTGCATTCGAAAATAAGGTGTTTTAAGATTCTCAATTTTCCTCCCTTCGTTGGTTGTTTTACTTTTTTCATATCATGTGCATTTCAGAAACAAGAGAGAGTCCTGATGCCTGCTACATGATGAATAAAAAAGGCAATAAATTTGGTTACTGCAAAAACAAGGAGAACAGATTTGTTTCCTGTGAAGAGAAGTAAGTGTCCAGTGGGAAAAAGTATGTGCTCTATAGTAGTAGTCTTTGGAAAATTGGAAAGACTCTCATTCTGACAGCTGTTAACTTTATTTGGCCAAGCTATTAGGAATACAGCAGAGCTGGAAAACAGAGAGTGCACATTCCAGACTGCATTGACTGTTATTTGCACACTGCATTTATTAACTGAAAGTCATAGAATATAAAGAGGTAAAACAGAGCAGACATAAGGTGCTTAGGAAAAAGGGGGAAAAAAGTCTTACCTAAAAAAAAAAAAATGAACAAAGGAAGAAAGGGGGAAATAGCTAAAAAGTGAGACAAAGAAAAGAAAGAATTTTAGCCATGAAAAGAAAAGTAGAAGTTGAAATTCTGAGAGGAGGAGTTTGGGAATTTAGGTCTGAACCAGAAAGAATGAGTTAGGCCAGACTTCCAGGTTTGCCTACTGACATTCTGCAGGAATTTCTATGGTGACAAAACAAAATTTGAACTGAAAACAACTGTCACAAAAGCTTATTGTCCAGTTCAGCTGTGTTCCTCAACATGCTAGCTGAAAGTGGACTGCCATTTCACTTCTTTTACTTGCAGTTGCTGCCTGATCCGGAAAATGTGAGTTAATATGTCAACAAATTCACAGCTTGATTTTGTCAGAATCAGTTGACAGGCTCTATGAAAGAAAGTACAAGAGGGAAATTTCAGTGTGCTCAAGAAAGTCATGTTAATTCAAGTTCTAGTAAGAAAAAATCTTCGTAAGCTTGAACTAATACAGATTGGTGAGAATCACAGAGAAATTTTAAAGTGATTATCTTGTACATTTTATCTCCTCTACTGAGTTCCCAGGGCCATTGCTTTAACCACGTAATGTTTTGCTTAGTCATAGTCAAGCTTGAGTATCCTGTTGACAGAACTGAGTCTAGCAAAATGTGACCCGGCTTCTTTGCAGCAATCCTGATCTCTGATGATATTTCTAGTCCCCAGTCTCAGAATGTTCTCCCTCCCTTCAGAGACATCAAGTGTGGAAAGATTTACTGTACTGGAGGACACCATTCATCTCTCCTCGGAGAAGTCAAGAACTTTCGCCTTGTAGATTCAAAGCATAATGTCACCATCAAATGCAGAACCATCTTTTTATATCACAACTCTAAAGATATTGGTCTGGTTGATCATAGAACAAAATGTGGAGAGGAGATGGTAAGATGGAAACTCTTTGTTTCATTCAAACTTCTCATTTAGTTGCTCAAAAAGAGTATTGGATCCTATAATTGGTGCCAGAGGGACTTATATATGGGAAATCAGGGAAAAAACTGGCTACTAATTTCTTTTATTTTTGAGGAGCTCTAGCAATAACACTGTGATATTCCTTTTGCTTTATTTCAGTTATAGAAGATGATATGTAATTGTTATAAATATGCTTAATTAGTATCTTATAGTAGACTTCTAACAATATTTTTAATTAATGTGACTATAAAATCTGTATATGTTCCTCATTTATTTTATTTATTCAACCATATTTATTGACCAAGTATTAGGTTGTCAGAAACTATGCTAGATACAGATGATTTAAAGATGAGTGTACTTGAAAATTTCATTCATTAGACTACACAGATCATCACAGTTCGCCAAAGCACTTTGCAAATGGTGAGATTAATGTGCATCTGGAATCTAGAGGCAGCAGTGGCTACATGCCTGTGGAACGTGGGTGACGTCTTACCTTTCAGCTTTAACCTGGTGAACAACATTTTTAATGAAGAGAAAATGGGAAAGACTTATTTTTTTCAGCTTTTAAAATTTAATTTTAATTGATACTTGTACACAGTTATGGGGTGCAGTGTCATATTTTGACACATGTATACAGTGTGTGATGGTTGAATCTGGCTAACTAGTACATTCCTCACATGCTTAAAATTTCTTTCTGTTGAAAACATACAAAATCCCCTTTTCTAGTTAGAAGTTTAAATTCTAGTTAATGATAGTTACCCTGTTGTACCTAGAACACTAGAACTTATCCCATCTATTTAACCACAAACGTGTACTTGTTCAACAACCTCTCCTGTCCCTTTCCCTCTTTCTACCCACCTCCCCTAGCCTCTGGCAACCACAATTCTACTTCCCAATTCTGCAAGAACAACTTTCTTAGCTTTCACAGAAGTGAGAACATGTGGAAGGCAGAAATTATCTTTCTGTACCTTAACACAGTTCACTATATTCAGTATGTCTCTAGCTTATCCCTGTAGGCATAGATGACAGGATTTCATTCTCTCTTATGGCTTCATTGTTTACATGTAGCACATTTTCTTCATCCATTCATCTGTTGATGGGCACAAGTTGATTCCATACCTTGGCTATTGTGAGTAATTCTACAGTAAATGTGGGAACACACAAAAATCTTTGTCGAAAGGAATACTTACAAAGATAGGCAAAGGTATGACATATTCAAAGAGCTGAGAAATTAGTTGTGCCTTGAGCTTTGGTTGGAATCCTAAATGATGAAGTTGAACAGATAAAATGAAATCAAATTGGAAAAGTTTATCAGTCCAAGATGAAAATGTTAAAATATGTGATATAAAGAATAGTCAGCTCATCAAGAAAATATACGATCCTGTACCAAAATCAGTTATATGAAATTGAAGGTTTCTCTGTGGTATGTTTTCTCCTCCCACTCTGAACCACCACCCATGAATTTTATGATGGTATAGGTAAAATGTGAAAGGAAAGCAAAAACTCAGACTATAAAATAGAATTAGAACTTAATGATTTAATGATGACTTGCATTTCAAGTCTATATATTTTAACTACAAAGTTTTCCACTAAACTGTCTCAAGTGACTATCAAAATGATGAGCAACCACAAACTAGAATTATTTAAGGACATTCAATAAGATGGAGTGTATGAGGCATCACATTGAAGAAAATGACAAACAATTCTTTATTTACTTCACATATGGAAGATCAGCCTGAGATCTCAAGCATATCATGGAATCCCCTTCCTCATGATCAGTGGGGAATGAAGAAAGGGGCTGTTAGGAAGCAGTTGTTAGGAATACACCCCACCCTTAAGTACATCGTGGCCCTGACACCACAAACATGGAAGCTTATCCTCTATGAAAGAAGAGACACCAGTCGCAGTCCTACTAGCTCTTCAGCCGACTCCTAAAGAAGGAATCCATGCATTTCAAATGAGATTAGTGATCACAGTGACATTAGTCAAAGAATGTTCCTGTAATTTTTGCATGAGATGCAGGATCAAGCACAGTGAATTTAAAATGCATAAAACACTTTTGTTCAGTAAGTATTGTATTTTTTCTGGATAAATTTTAATTTGGCACAGAAAGATAGGGAAAATGTACCATAGTGCCCCCAGCTTTCCTTTTCCTTACAGCATGAACTAAAGCAAAAAGAAAAGAGGGAAGAGAAAGGAAAGGCAGAAGAATGGAGGAGGAGGAGGAGGAGGAGGAGGAGGAGGAGGAGGAGGAGAGGAGGGGGAGAAGAGAAAGAGGAAGAGGAAGAGGAGGAGGAGAAAGAAGAGAAGAAATTAGGGCAGAGAGGAAGTTGGCCCATTCTTTGGCACAGAAGAATTATTGCCAAACTGTCTTTGCAGTTATCTCTTTATTAAAGATACAAAAATGACAAAATCACAGTAAAACATTTCTCATCATTGCTCTTAACTGATCTTGAAACCTTTGCAGTGATATCCACATGAGTTTTAGAGCACTCAGTGCCATGGCCCCATCACATGCACAGAAAATCTGTCCTGGAAAGATGGACAAAGAGAACAAAGGGTACGAAACACAGGGAATTCAAAAGTGGGAGGAACAAAGGAGAGCCGCCAGAGAAATTCCAGATGAAATCCCATATGAAACAAATATACATTAACAAGAAGACAATTTTCTTAAAAAGTTAAATTTTAATAGATTTTATTTTTTGGAGAAGACTTAGGTTAATACTAAAATGAAACAGAAAGTATAGAGATTTCGCAGATTCCCTTTGCAAGCATAGCTCCCCACCCCCATTATATAACATCCTCTACCAGAGTAGCACATTTCTTACAAATGATGAATCCACATTAACATATAATTATTACCCATGAAATCCATAGTTTTCACTGGAGTTCACTGTTATGAAAATGGAAATGTTGTACATCCTATGTATTTCAAGGAATTTATAATGGCAGGTATTCTCCATTTTATGGTCCCTGCCCTTAATATCCTCTCTGCCTATCCATCCCTTCCTCTCCACTACTACTGGAAACCACTGATGTTTTCACTGATTCTGTAGCTTTGTTTTTCCACACAGTTGGAATTGTACAGTTTGTAAGCCCCTGCTGCCAAGCATTTCCATTTCAAATAAAGAGAAATAAGCTTCCTTTCTTCAAGTCATTTTACCTTCCAAATTCATAAAGTAATTATCTTATGCACATTAAGAATCATGTCACAATATTTTACTTCAATCATCAAATCTATATTTGAACAGGCCAGTGAAAAATGATAGTATACTGTATATATTCATAATTTTACTCTTTCCATTTTTTTCCTTTTTACAACACGGTATATTCAAAGATTACTTACTTTATCAAAACAAAGTTAAATTTACACTTTGGATAAGATTTTAAATTATAGTAAATATTTTAAAATGGTATAATTTAAGAGCAAGAAGCATTGCCTTCAAGGTACTTAATATTACAGTTGCTAGATAATATGAAATTTGGACAGTAAGCCAGGGAATAGATGTTACCAAAATCAAAAATCACTACATACAAAGCTGAGCTTCTTTTTTTTTTTTGCACTTTATTAAATTCTTTTATTGGTACATTTTAGGTATACAACACAATTAAATTTCTCACTGGGAATTGTACCTTTACATAATGCATCTTGGTTCTTATTTTTTCCCCATTCCTAGCCCTCCCTTCACCCACTCCACCCTTCCCTATTTACAAAGACTTTATTTCCATTTTTTCCATTTCTCAGCATTTTTCCTTTCCCTTCTTTCCTTTCCCCTGCCCCTCCCACTACCCCTACCCCTTTGGACCTTTTCTTCCTATTTTACATTATCAATTATTCATTCTAATCATTGGTACATTTTAGGTATACAATATAATGACATTCATCATTGGAAATTTGCACCTTTACATAGTCTCTCTTGGAAAGCTGAGCTTCTTAACACAGAAAAATAAAAGGAGTAGAAAAAAAACATTAAAATTGGGGAAAATTAAAGAAATCTAATATAGATTTAACTCAAGTTATAGATAAGGGACATAGAATAGGGCTATTTCTTTAATAAAATTAAAGAAATAACTTTTAAGTTCCCAATCTGAAATAAATGTATAAAATAAAGTTTAGTTAGTGTCTGAAAAAATTCATACAAAGAAAACAGTACCAGTACCTACATGCTATTAAGGTCAAGAATGAAAAATACATTTGCAAGCATGAAGAGACCAGGTCATTATTTGCCTACAGAAAAAATTGCCCCAAGATAATAGCATGTTTCTCTCTAACAAGAAATGCCTAAAAGATAATGGAATAACATGAACTGAGCTTTGGGAACACTTGGAATGCAAAAATCCTAAACACAGCTCAATTATTATTCAGAAAAGAAAGGAGTACAATGATGCCTGTTCATACCTCATGGCTAAAGAAATAAAAACTGTTGTTATTTTCAGCAAAAAAATATTCAAGAAACTATTCCAGTCAATTGAGAAATGAACTTAAGAAGTCAAATAAGAAGATAGGATATTAAAGATATGGCTGTAGGCAACAAAATCTATAAATTTTGAGAAGATTCTAGCTTTTTATTGCTAATCTATTTATTAGAAGAGTGCTAAAATATGTTGAATGGTGACTAAAAGTCACTATTACAAATCTCTATTTACTCAAAAGTATTCAGCTTAAATAAGAAGATTAAATGATGTTAGCAAAATGCTTATCAACAATTATGTTTTTAAAAGTTAAGTCTTTATAGTAAATCAAAAGAAACTTAGTAGACATAAACTAAATTATTGCATGACTAAAAAATTTCTGGTAGATTAACATTCCAAGAATAAAGACAAACATTTTAATCAGTAACAGTTTGTATGTGTTAATGATTACACATAAATCCATCAATCATTTATACATGTCTGCATCTACAGATTCTACCTGTAGAATATTGCAATAGGCAAAATTAAATGAATTATAATTAAATCATATAAAATGGAATGACTAATTTTGCATGTAATTATGTGAAATTACAATGTCACATAAATTATAATTTCTTCTGTTTCATGTTGCTTACTTTACTTCTAGGTGTGCATCAATGGTGAATGTGTAAACATTGAACAAGTCTACAATTCAACCAGTTGTCCTTCTCAGTGCAATGAAAATTCTGTAAGATTTTATTTCTTTTTAAGCTAGTGTCTTACCAGTTACTTGTTTATATAAACCTTCAGTCTTGAGCCTGTCTGTGAGTATGCTTTTTCTTAATCAGATTTAAATTTGACATCCATTCTTTTTATGTGTCATCAATAAAACTCAACTTGGTTAAAGAACCAAGCCACATATTATTGCATACAGGTATTGCTGGTATTGCAAGTAAATGTTGTATTAGTAGATTTGTAATCTAGGTACCTAGCAATTTATAAACCTGTTAAGTTTAAATCTGAAGTTTAAAGTTTGATCTATCACACAGCTATATAAAGTTAATTCACACCCACATTAACATTAGCCTAATAATTTTGAGCAAAACAATACATAATTATAATTTTTTAATTTAACACTACTAAATACTAAGTTTATATTTATGGGTAACATCTTTCCTAATCCCAGTTAATGATGTTTTAAGATTTACTCAGATATTGTGCTCGCTTCAGCAGCATATGTACTAAAAATGATTTAATCAGATATGCACCAAGCACTCTTCCAAGTAGTGTTTGTTTGTTTGTTTGTTTTGGGGAGGGTACTGGGGATTGAACTCGAGTCCTTGCGCTTGCGCAGCAGGTGGCAAAACCATTGAGCTAAATCCCCGGCCCTCAAGTAGTGTATATTTATATGTGTATATGTGTACACTTTTTAAATCTTCTTGACAACCTCAAGAGATGAATGCTATGTTGGTGCCCATCTTAATGGTTGGAATCAGGTGCACTGATGTTGTGGTGGGGAGAGAAGAGAAGCCTGGCTTTAACTCCAAGTAGAGGACCCCACGGTCTTTTCTGCTACCACTACACAGTGCTCTCCTGATGAACTAACCATTTTGCCACCACCTTGTCCCCCTCCATGTTGTCTCATTATTATTAAGCTCAGGATCTGCTCTTTTGTCTATGATGTGTGAGGCTGTTCATTGAAGGGTTTGGAAGTTTTCTGGAAGGATCAGTCACACAGTCTTGCTCATCTGTATGAATTTGTCAGTATCACCCTCTTGTTCGGGGCTTTCTTTAAAGGTGGTTGCTTCTTGTATTTTGTTTGCTTATTTTTGTGCAACATTGATTTTGGTGTGCACTTTAGTTCATTAATCAATAGAACAGTGTGTGTGTGTGTGTGTGTGTGTGTGTGTGTGTGTTTGGTGTAGAACTAACATTAACGTAACGAGATAGGAGATGTAAAAGATATCTATGCCAGCCATTTGATGGAATCGCGTGCTCAGTTGCTCCTCCAGGAGGATGGCCGTGAACCCGAGTGCCACTGTGGAGAAGAGCAAATCCTCACAGACTGGGAGGAGACCCTAAATGTTACCAGTGAGCATCCTAGACACTAACATGTCACATCTGTCACAAGCCTACCCATTGAGAGGGTTTTTCCTCATTTTCCAGATTTGCTATATATTTCTTGTACTTTTACATGACATCTGATTCATTTGATCATTTTACTATTTTGCATGCTTAGAAACCCAAGTTGAATTTTCTACAATTGCCCTTTACAATTAATATATCCCCTTTTAGCTAAATGTGGCTTATTTCTTCTAAAACTCTGCAATACAAAAAGGCCTTAAGAGTCAGTTAATAACAACAAAATCTTTTCTTGTTGATTGTGGTTTCCCTTAAATATAACTGAATATAGTTAATACAGATGAAAATTTATATGTTTTGCCTTTTTATTCTATATAAAATATTAAGGGGAAGGGACACGATTCTGTTAGGAAAGAAGTAGTATTGTAATACCTCCATTAAATATTAGCATTCCATTGTTCTAAACGTGATGCCCTGCCCTCAGCCACCCACCTCTTTTTTTAATGTTGCAGGTATCTCCATCATGGTCATTGTGCTTGTTATGATTGTTATTGGTATTGGAGTTGTCGCATTGTTAATTCGTTACCAAAAATGTGTTAAGTTGAAGCAAGTTCAGAGGTATGTCTACATTTCATGTTGAAGGGGACAATTACTCAGATATATAAGCTTGGTGGTCATAAAGGACTCAATGTAGGAAAATATTAAGTCTCTTACTGAATACCAGGTAGAAGGCATGGCAAATCAAACTTTTACATACCAGCAAATGCTTACTCCACTGGTTATCAAACTTTGCTGCACTTTGAAATCACTTAAGTATCTTTCAAAAAATACTGACCCAAGACATTGTGATTTAATTTTTATAGGGTACAACCTGACTATCTGTGTTTAAAAAATCTTTTAGTACCTCTAATCCCAGTAATTTGGGAGGCTGAAGTAGGAGGATTCCGAGTCTAATGTGGGCAACTTAGTGACTTGGTGAGATCCTGTATCAAAACAAATACAACAGGCTGGGAATGTAGCTCACTGTGAAGGCCCTAGGTTCAATTGCCAGCAGAGCAAAAAGCAAAAACTCAAAAAGTTCAGATTTTTGGGTTGGGAATTTAGCTCAGTGGTTCCACTGCCTGCCTCACAAGCACAAGGTCCTAGGTTTGATCCCCAGTACCAAAAACAAAAACAAACAAACAAAAGAATAGCAAAAAGCTAAGATTTTATATTTAACCACAAACCTATCCCATGGCCTGTGTTCATGTTCGATTTCTATCCTGACAGCCCACCTGGTGACACACTCGGAGTGGAGAATAAAGGATACTTGGGAGATGAGCAGCCCAGGAGACCTGAGCCAATTTTGTCTGAGATTCCTCATCCACATGTAAGCAATTTTCTTTGTGATAATTCATGGATGCTAAAAGTATAGCTGTGTGTGTTTTATAGTGGAGCTGGCCCTACATGACATGAAGCAGGAGAGGCTAAGAAGCAATGTAATAGAGTTCCATACACATGAAACTCTCAATCAACCTACAGGGCAGACAAGGGGATTGGAACTACATCCAACATGGAACAGCTGCCCAGACTTACGTCAGAGAAGAACATACTGACAAAATATAGCACAATGTTGCACTCTAATGGGAAAATAGGCAATCACAAACCTCAGTCTAAACCATAAATTTAGAAGAAGCAGTCATACAAAGTATTTTCTCAAAATAAAATTGTATTAGAAATCAGTAACAAAAAGATAAGGTAAATAATTCCCAAATGAAAATTAGGTTTCCAAATTCTAAAGAACTCCTATGTCAAACAGACAATCAAAAGGATAATTAGAAAGTATTTTAAAGTAAATAAAAATTAAGCACAATATATCAAATATGTGGGATGCAGTGAAATTAGCCACTAGAGGAAAGTTTATGACATTAAAAGCATGTAGTAGAAAGATAAATGTCATTAATAATCTCAGCTTTCATTTTAAGAAATTAGACAAAGGAAAGTAAATAAACCCAGCATATGCAGAGAACAAGAAATTAGTATCAAGTAGATCAGAAATGGAGTAGAAAATGTAAGAACAACAGACAAAAATCACTGAAAGCAAAAGCAGATTTTTTTCAGAAGATAAGTAATTCTACAAACGTCTAGTCAGAATGATTGGAAGAAAATGAGCAGAAGGGAAAAGAGAA
Source organism: Heterocephalus glaber (assembly GCF_053883595.1). Taxonomy (NCBI): domain Eukaryota; kingdom Metazoa; phylum Chordata; class Mammalia; order Rodentia; family Bathyergidae; genus Heterocephalus; species Heterocephalus glaber. The sequence continues at coordinate 6,385,965 of NW_028258307.1, read as the reverse complement.
GGAGGGAAAGAGAGAGAGAACCAGCACAGATTATCAATGCCAGGAAGCAGAAAGGTGACATCACTGGAGATTCTAGGCATATTAAATTGATAATTAGAAAACATTGTGAAAACCATTATTTCAGTATATTTGAGAATATAATGAAGTGGAAAACTGTCAAAGATACAAATCACTGAAGCCTACTCACTTGTGGAACAAATAGAGGATTTGAATATCTCTATAACTAGTAAATAAATTTTGAGAAGGTGAGAAGATAAAATAATTTATAGAAAAATTCTGTGTGATCTATGGCTGTGGATGTGACAGTGCAAACCTGTGTTCCCAGCACTCCAGGAGGCTGAGGCAGAAGAGTCACAGATTCGAGCCCAGCCTGGGCAATTTAGTGACTTAGCAAGTAAAATATTTGACACACACAATTTCAGGAAGGAGGGGTTTATTTGGCTCATGGTTTGTAGAGCTTTCAGCCCATTGTTGGCTGGCTCCAAGGCAGGCACATGGCAGAGGGGCGTCACAGAGGAGAAGCAGTCCATGGCAGGGCAGCTGGAAACAATGAGATCAAGCAAGGAGGAAGGGAGATAGACACTTCCAGACCACACTCCCAGGGACTCGGTTTCTGGGAACAGGCTTCACCTCCCAACATCACACTTAGCTGTAAGCTCATCAGCAGATTAATTCGCTGATGAGTATCAAGCCCCCATGATACAATCACCTCCACACCTGTAAGTGCATGAGACTTTGGGGACATTTGAGATACAAACCTAACAGCAAGTCTCTGTCTAGGAATAAAAGAAGAAAGGGGCTGGGGATGTAGCTCACTACAGAGGCTCTCAGTTTCATCCTCAGTACAAAAAAAAAAAAATGAAGAGAAAAGTAGGAAAATTCCATGGAATAAACAAAAAGTAAATTTGTAAGATTTTCAGGATACATGATTAGTATGCCAAAATTTATTGCATTTTCATAGACTACTGAGAACAACTGCAAAAACAAAATGAAATAACAAAGTAGCATTTACTATAGCATAAAATACCAAAAACTCTAAAATGTTATTAGGGATTAATATGATAAAAGGTGTACATAGAGAACTGCAAAGTTAATGAGAAAAATTAGATAACCAAATAACATGATTGTGGATCAGAAGGCTCACTTTTTCTGTGTCGTCAGTTGTTTCTCATTGATCTACAGTTTAAAACAATCCCAATCAAAGTATCAGCAGGAAAGTTTTATAAAACTACTAAGTGAATTAATGAAGTTACAGATTAAAAAGGACAGTAAACAAGTATTAACTGTATTTCCACATACTAGGAACAAAGAGTGAAAATAAAAAGTATAATTTGAAACAGCACCGAAAGCATGACATATTTAGGGATAAATCTGACAAAATATGAAGCAGAATCCACATGCAAAGTGGCAATATATTTCTGAGAAAAAAATTAAAGGTACTAAATAGGGTAAAGAGTGCAGGATGTGCTCAAAGTATGTTTGTTATATGCATGTATGAAAATAGCACAATAAAACTCATTATTCTGTATAAATAATATCCACAGCTTTTTCAAAAAGACCTAAATAAGTTAAGGTATACATCTTATTGGTCAGAAGAATCTGTATCATTAATACATGAGCTTTCATCAAATTGTTCTATGCTTTCAAAATAATCACAATTGAAAGTGAAAGGCTCTTTTAACTAGAAATTGGTATCCTGATTCTAAAATTCATGTGGAATATAAATTACCCAGAGCAACTGAAGAATTCTGAAAAGGCAGAATGTAATTTGTAATTTACGCTACTTGACTTCAAGACATCATAAGACTAAGCAATCAAGACAAGGCGATATTGGCATGAATGAGTATAGACAAATATACCGGTAAAATAGAATAGATTTAAGAAACAGACCCACATGTTATGGTCAACTGAATTTCTACACAGGTCCAAATGAGGTTCCATGGAGAAAGTGCAGCCTTTTCACAAGTGGTGCAAGAACAAGATAGAAGATCTTATGTGCAAAGATGGACTTTGATCCATTTTTGAAACATTACACAAAATTTACTCAACCTACAACATACACATAAATATATGCATCTATGTGTATCTTTTTCCTGTAAATTTTTAAAAAATTCAATGTACATAACTAAACTGTAAACTTTCTGTGTGGAAATCATTACTTTAAGTCAGGAAAAGTGACTAATCTCAGGGAGAAAGTAGTTGTCAATCACAATGGTTACTCATGGAGGTCAGGTCCTATTCTTAAGAAAGACAGGAAATATGAGTATTTAACTTACAAGGTTTATTAAGTTGTGCACTTCCTTTATGCGTTTGTGTTTTTAATCTGTAACTTATTTACTTATAAAAAGATTAAAAGTAAGTAAAACAATGATATTTATAAATGGAGATCTGGACAATGGAAGTTCCTAAATAGTCTGAATAGTAGAGTTAATGGGAAGAATTGGTATTATGTACTAAAATCAGTCATATACATGCCCTGAAACCCATCATTTTCTGACATAAATACACCCGACAGAACTGCGCACTTCAGAAAGCATTTATAGTGATATTCCAACATCACTGTTTGCAAGAGCTAAGAAGTCAAAACATTCTGAAAGTGCAAAGAAAGTAAATGAATTGCCATCTGATATGATGGACCACTACAGAGAAGGTTCAACAGTTGAACTACTGTTATCTCAACTTGAATATAACTCTGAAACACACTGTTAGTAAGAGAAGCCAAGTTCAAAAACAATCTAAGATTGTAGATTACATCAAATTTCAAAAACTGGCAAACACAAATCGGGTATTAGGAATCAGGATAGCAGTTACTATATGGAAAGGAGGGTCTTCATGAGAGATTTTGAATTTTTATTTTTTATCTAAGTAGGATTGGTCCCAGAGATGTGTTCATCTGTGAAAATCCATCTACCCTGCACTCTTGGGAGAGGGTACAGGAGACTCAAAATTTAAGACTAAGTAATAACTGATTGTTTCCAGATGCAAGTGCCATTAAATATATATGATGCCAGTGTTTGAAAATAAAGATCTTTGTACTTATTGGTACTGATCTTAGTTACAAGCTCCTGATGTTTTAAAACTTTTTCCAGATGCTACATATCCCATAAGCCCTGTGTCTTTACTGCATAATATTGCAGAACATGCCGCTTTCCCGCTCCTGAAAACACACACAGGATGTTTCAGCAGAAATACCTCTGTTGAACTTCACTGTAGTCTTCAGAGGTGGATAGTTCAGTTATTTTGTTATATGATAGTTTGCAATCATTTTCATCTATTTACACCTTTTATTTTGCCAATAGTAACCCTGAGATGGTAAAAACAAAAGCCTTAGTTGTCTATCTTCTAAACGTAAAATAGTATGTGATAATTTTTCAGCTTAGATGGAGACTTTCTGATATGAAACCACTAATAGTATTATATGCTAATATCAATCTCAGAGATTTATACTGAGTTTTAAATGGAAACTGCATGCCAATGTACTTAGCACAGTGTTGGTATATTTAGCACTTAATGTGTGTTCATTATCTATGTTGTCTTGCATGCCATTGCAGTTTCTTTCCTAATTAAAGTTTCCTGAAATTAATATGTAAATTAGCCACATTCTCAAAGAAGGGAGTGAGGCAAAGGTGCCTGAGCATCAACAGATTCAAACAAAGCTGGGGCATATTTGTTACATTTCAGGATTGTAAGCTTCTTTAGAGGTTTTGGGTTTGGGGGTAAAATAAGGGCCCTGAGAAGGGAAACTTGGTACACATTAGTTGAATATCAGCATAAATTCAATTTATTACTTGTGTTACATGCCTTAAGATAAACAGGGTTTACAAACACATATTTTACATGAGAACTTGGGTCCTCTAATCTCATGTTTTAGGTTTTTATCTTTGTCATAATATTATACAAATAATAATGAGCTAGCAACATACTTGTTTGACACAAGAATTTCCCATCAAAAGCCAGTCCTCGGGCAAACTGTCTTGAGACATTTCATTGGCGTGATTTCTCTGTCATATTAACTGATGTCTGGTGTTTCTCCTCTGGCATTCAGTGCCTCTCCCAGGTCCCATTGTCACAACAGTGCCTCCCAGAGATCTCACCATCTTCTGGAAATTAACACCACAGAGAGGGTGGTCTCAACCAAGCCCATGTGTATTTTAATAGGCCATTCTGGAGGTTCCCAAAGACTTTCTAAAGCCAAAGTAGTGTGGCTGGCTGCAGAATTTCAGGATGCAGATAATTAGAGCTATTAAAATTTGGAAGCTAGAGGCTCCACCTGGTGCTATGCAAATCACAATATGTAAAGAAACCCCCAGGATCCTCCCACATGAGTTTTCTTTTTAGCCAGACCTTAAATCCATCTGTTATAAGACAAGAATCTAAGAAAGAATATTGTTTCCATGTCTTCATGTCTTTTGGTAACTGTGTATTTACTAAGAATATATTCCAAGGCTAGAAAATGTATTCAGTGGGCTTGGGAAATAGTTGTACTTGCTAAATATAATTTGCATGGTAAAGATATCTTTTTCTTTTTCTTTTTTTACTAACAGAGGACAACAGAATCCTTGGAGAGCCTTCCACCCAATTTTTCAAGTCCCCACTACCCCAGTCTGGTACGTCCCTGCGCCTTTCTGTTGCCTGTGGTAATCTGTGTCTATTTCATTGATAATTTTGATGCCACTCACCCACGTCTTGGTTCCTTGCAAAGGCTCAGTCACACAGCTCTTTGATTGGAGGGGAGACTAGGACAGGACACTCTGGTACAGAATCAAACTTCCTAGCAAACTTCTTAGGATGAAGCAAGTGAGGTGAACCTTGCAAAGCCTGAGGCAGCCCTGTCTTTGTTAAAATGGTGGTATTTTACTCATCATGAATTCTTGATGATTAATTTTAATTTTTAAATAAACACATATTAATGTTATTCATTATGATTCTTGAGTTCATTTTTACCTTTAATATTCTGCCCCCCTGAGATGAGTGCCCAATCCCTTCACCCTAGTCCCAGCCCCAGATCTGATGCTTTTTAATGAGGCTTTGATCAGTTCAAGAGTTCTAGAACTTTCACTTAGCCAAGGTGTTTAAAAGAATAAAGAATTATCACAGGATCCCTCAGAATCAGCCAAATCTTTAGTTTCTACATATCCTCTAAGTCCTCCAGTAGAGGATCCCTCAGAACCAGGCATGGAATGCAAGATTCTTACATTGGTATTGTAAAATCAGCAATGCCCTCCCCACTGGACTGTATCCCAGCACCCACTCCTTTATAAAGTTTTTAAAAATTTGAGATAGGATCTTACTAATTTGCCCAGGCTGGGCTCGAATCATGATCTTCCTGCCTCCAGAGTGCTGAGATTACAGGCCTGGGCCCCTGTACACAGTGTGTTAGGTTGTTTTTAATGGATGATTGAAAGGCTATGATTGGAGCAGTTTTCAGGCAATGGGTTCTCAGAAACTTCAGATCACAGAAAAGGATTTTGGATTGTGCTAGAAAGTACTCCTGCTCTGTACGATTAGATCACCCCATTCTCCATGGAGCCAAGGTTGTGTGTCTTTCAAAATAGGTTCTTCTGAGGTCCTAGTAAAGATACTATCTGAATGAAAGTATTGATGCTTAAAAAAGGATTGCAAGTCTCTTAACTAATATATTCTAAGGAAGATTTACAAGTTTTATGTGGCCTAATGGTTTCTGATAAAACTTTACCTAATCAGAACTATCCACTCTGTCACCATCCAATAGCAACTTACAAACCATCTTGGACTTTTCACAGAGCAAGAAGTAGTCTGAGCATGTGTGTGTGTATGTGTGTGTGTGTGTGTGTGTGTGTGTTCATAATGCATGTATGCACATGCTTGGATGTGTGCTTCCAATATCTGCTGCAATTCCTGATACACATTATTTATTACAGAAATCTGCAAGTAAAGATCCAAGAGGAATTGCAGATTCCAAACAAAGTGCCAACGTGGTAGGTTCCTGGTGACAGGAAATACCTCTCTCTTTTATTTTACAAATCCTGGCATCTTTTTATGTCCTCTATTACTCATTGATTGACTGGGGTCAGTCTCTGTACTTATCAAGAGAATAGGATGCCTAAAACTGTTTTCACTATATGCTGACATGTCTAACAAAGAATGCTGCCAAGTATGTTTTAGTGCAAGATTTTTGAACTTGGTCAAAGGAAGAAGCTAGAAATCAAGAGTTTCAAAGTCTCAATATATACTAGAAATAAGAAAAGCAACACTTTTCTCTTAGACTTCTGTTAGCCAGAATATACAGCCCCATGAGTTCTAGAAGTATTTTAAAGGACATAACAGTGTTGGTAATTGCAGAAAAGGAGCATTGTTTTTCATGATTGCTTTACTAATATTTTCATTACCTAATCAATAAATGACTGAGGGTAAAGAGTGATTCACATTTAAATTGCTACATCTATTTTGCAAAATATATGAAAAAGTTAGGAATTTTGTCCCAGACAAACATATGACTATTGCTTGGCTACATTTCTGAGTTTTTGTTTTCCTACCTTCCTTAATTCCTTTGAGTTTCCATAATGTACTCAGTACCAGATCAGTGTGAAATTTTCCTCCACAAATCCTTCTTAGAAGGGCTCATCTCTATTGCAGATACACTACTCCCATTGGACAGAGAGAGCAGGACATTTCCAAATGGTCCTTCCCCTGCATAATGCCAAACCTGTCCCACACGGCGTGGAATGAGGTGATGCTGCTTAGTCAAGCAAACTGTTTGGCACCTTGCACTGGAAAAAAATTTTCTTTTTTCCTGTTATAGACCTCTGCATTTAAAAGTGCATAATTAGCTATGGATAAGGAGATCTTTAGAAGTGTGAATATATGTAGTACAACAGAACTTAGAAAAGTTATTTCAAATAGTAGACATAACTGATTTACTAAAATACATGTTAGTGGACTTTATAGAAAGCAACTTATTTTTAACCATCTGTTTTGTTTAGAGCTTAAAATTGGATATCCAGAATGGTTGTGCAAGTCTGGGTTGAGGACCTGGACATGAGATCTTCAGTCCTCTCTAGATATTTCCTATACAGCTTTCAGTAATTTCTCAGATGATCTCTACCAAGTCAAGAAATGTTTAAGAGAAACAATTTTTGTCTGTTAATATTTACTTATAGAATTCACAACCTATGGCATAGACATATGCTACAGAAAAACAGATGTCTTGTGGCTTTTCAAATGCTTAATATAAATATAAGCAGTCTTTTTGCTCTCATGTTCTGCAGCAAAATGCTAATCTAGTTAACTTTAAAAAGTCAAAACTTGGAGGATAACTTATAAACCTGAGATTAGGAAGCAAAATATCATTTGTGAAAGGTTACTTCTTTTGGGGCAAGAAAGTACTCGCGTTAATTTGAATGTGACATTATTACCACAAGACCTGGTTTTAATGAAATTGTCTCCTGAAAAAATGCCAAGGAGGGCAGTCCCGGGGGTGGGGGGCATAAATTTCAGAAGTTAATTAACAGCGAAGGAGGCAGAAGAGTAGCCACTGTGACTACAAAACGGGCCTTAAAGTTGCCCCACTATAAACAGGGAACATCCTTTGAATCCTAGGTTTGCCTTTCTAGAATTCCCTAAGAAGCTGACCGAGAAGCCTGAGTGTTGGGATAATTTAGAAAACTAACTCCAGCTCTGAGGACATGCTCATAGTCTCCATGCAGGCCTTTAAGGGTCTTCAGGGTGCAAGGCTGTCCCCACTTCCTGTTCGGTTTGTGTCCCCGCCCCCCCATCCCTGTCATTCCAGGGTGGTGCCCAGGCCTGTGTTGGGAATGATTCAGCTCCTTCCAGCCCTTGCCTCTCTGGGGGTTCTCCTGGGTTCTCTTTGCTCTTTGTGAACTGTTAAGCCTATGACTGCCATTTTTTTTTTCATTTACTGAAATAAAGTTCTCAAGTGCTAAATGAAAATGCTCTGATTCAGTGAAGTAAATGAAGGCTGCCAACAAGGGAGAAAGGCGGTTGCCCTTGGTGATACTTCGGGCCCTGCTGATTGGCCTTTCTTTCAGTGGTGTGTGGACCAGCCATTTGCCAGCCCTCCACACCTGTCAGCTTCCCGTGCATCTGTTGTGTAGTCAAAACCGCCACTTTAAAAAAGAATTGGTAAATGTGTTCCTCAAGCAAATGACACTCATTTAAATATTTTACAAAAATTTGTGGGAAGCAAAAAGAGAAAATCCACATCTGGTATATAGTAGCTTCATTAAGGCAAACAATAATCCTCTGGTGTCTAAAATTAAGGGACAGTCATCTCTTCCTATTCTTCTGAGCACGATATATGTTGATGACCAATACACATCTTAAATATATTTTTGTTAATGCTGATTACCTTTATAAAATATTCTGTTTCAATGTGGTAATTTTATACATGCATGTAACATATTTTGATCCTATTCATCCCCTTTAGCCTCAAATAATACTCATTTTAGTAATATCATATTCTCTTTGTAAAACCATGACCATCCTTTGTTATTTTTTGTCATTATTCCCATATCTTTTTTGGAAAACTTAATCAGCACCGTCCATTTCTGCTTTGGGATCCATCTAATTACCAATTTCTTATTGGTATTTTTCCCAACCCAATTATAAATATGTCAGGTAGCAGCTAAATTCTTCACAACTTTCTGGTTAGATAATCTCTAGATTTCTTCAAATAATCCCAGGCTTCCTCATGGCTAAGACTCTTTGGTTTTAGGTAGTGCTCTCCAAGTCTGTCCACGCTTCTTAGGCCAGGCTTTAGCATTTTGTTCAACCCTCTCAAATGCTACCACTCTCTTCTCTGTTCTTAGGTATCCTCTCTTTCCTTTCAGTGCTGTGTACAGATTGGGAAGTGACCCTCAAAGTTCCTCCTTACTAGTGGTTCAGCTAGTAAAGAGAAGTTTGCCCCCATGAGGTTCATGGTGATTTCATAGAAATTCGTGTCAGGAGTTCTAGCTGCATCCTCTAGCATAGTGCAGCAGGAGTTAGAATAAAGTCATTTTGCTGGTCAGATACTATAATCAGTTTTTCTGGTTGTGAGTGTCTCCACAATCTGCATACAAGCCCCACCGGTCTCTAATCCTGGATTTTACCCCAATCTGACAGCTGCATTCCTGTATCTAACCCAGTTGCGGGAATCAGGGTCTCCAGGTTCTACTCAAATGCAGCTCTAACCTAATGCTTTCTGGCTCCTCTGAATCATTTGTCTTGAATCCACCCTTGCTGACAGGAATACTGCTAGGGATGGGCAGATCTGCTAGGCCTGTTGTCTAAGACTTCTTGCTGCCCTGCCACATGTTTAGTCCTCCTGATGCTGGACCCTGCCTAACTCACACCAAGCATGTTACCTTGTGGAATGCTGGGGTTGGGTACTGGGCTGACTGCTGGTCAGAGGCAGATTTACCAAGAGGTGAAAGAAGCTGAGCTTCAGAGCTCATTATCCATATGGTCCCTTCTAATATTTTGAATCTTCCAATTTTCTATCTACCCTCCCCCTTTCTCCTACCCACCCTCCCTCCCTCCCTTCCTCCTTTTTTCTTTCCTTCCTTCCTTTTCATTCCTTTCAATGCTAGGAATAGAGCTTAGGACCTGCTTCATGCTACTCATGTTCTCTGCTACTGAGCTGTACCACATGTCCTACACCTTTTTAGGACCTCATTGGGCTAGATTTGGGTTGAGGATGGGAAACCAAATGTTTTATGAACAAAAACAGCCACACCCACAGACAACAAATAGGACAAAGATGCATCTTGGTAGCTTGAGTTTGTAGCTCAGCTGAGGTGAGGAGTGAACCAACCAGAGATGGACATGGGGTGGGAAGCGGTTCCATGTTTCAACTACTTCTCCACATACCCCTGGGATGTGTGTGTGCGGGGTTAGGGACCTGGGACAGAGCCGCAGAAAGTAAAACACACTTAGAAGACCGACACCAGCTGAACTTTGACGGAGCACCCCATGCCCCTTCCAGCCTACATACAGATTGGTGGCCTAAGGCCTGGAGTTCCACAGGCTCTGGTGTTTTAAGTTAAATTTCTGCCCAAAGCACTGAACCCTAAACAAAGCAGACATAGGGGCAACTCATCGAAAAACAGGATAGGTTACTTTCAAAAACACTCAGAAAGATTACCAGAATCCATATCTGTTAAAATAAACTGTATAAACCATATTTGCAAAGAAATCTCAAATGTATTTCTACATTATTTCCTTCAGAAATACAGCAACGGTGATCCAACACACAACAGAAACCTTTGCCCTTTCGTGACTGACCAACACCCCTAATATTGGGTCGAGTATTCTCAGGTATAAGCCACCTCCACACAGCCTCTCTGTCTCTCTCTCACAGAAACTGTCCTGCCACTGAGTGTAGAATTCACACCGGATGTGCTAAAATTGGAAAGTCACATTCTAAAGAAAGGTGATGACTTCCTTACTGGCATGCGAAGTCTCTGTAGCTGAGGATCCAGGAATGGCATTCATGAGACCACTAGGGGGCCACAGAGCTAACTAAATTTCACAGTAGCTGGGAAATTGCTCGGCGAGTCTAGTGCTTTTCCAGAAATCTCTGGGCCTTCAAAAACTTGACTTTAGAGTTATTAAGAAATTCGCTAAATTTTGTTCTTGAGTATTAGCTGTGAAAAGCGAGGTAAATTATGCCAGATACACTCTACTCTACAGGGAGTGGGCCAAAGTAAACAAGGATAGACCACGCCTAAACAAAGGGAGGACAAGCTGATATCTTGAAACCTTTGGAGGGAGATTTCTGGATTAGAGAAGCAAGTCCTCTTTACTCTCAGTATCAAATCCAACCCTCTTGATTGGGTCTGTTGAGACATCAACAGACCCAAATAACTAAGGCTTCTGGAAACAAATGTGGGGTTCTAGTTTTTGGTTTTTCAACTATGTATTACTTGTTTGTTGGCTTTTTGAAAGCCAGTGAATTAACAAGGCCCACTGCTGCCATGGAAACCTGAAGAGCTTCCCCCTCCCCAGGGATGTATAATGGATAGTACATGTCAAGAAAAGCCAGCGGCCTGTGAATCTTATCTGACTTAGTGGTGGATGCTTGATGACAATTGATATCCCTGATGTCCCTCTGCTAATCATCACCAAAGAGTGAGAAATATTGATTAGACTTCAGGGCTTATTGGAAGCTTCCTGATCACTTTCTAATTGAAGGTCAGGCTTTTAGAAAACTCAAGAGCCTTAAAGGAAGTGGCTGTGGCTGTGTCCTGGGTTTGACAGAATCCATTAACATTTTTCTCCAGGAAAAGCTGTAATTGTGAACTACATGTAATGGTTATCAATTGCCCACGGATAAAAGATCCAGAAAATAAAAAGATCTTTGGGATCACAGGAACACTAACTGGGCAAAAATTGTATCAGAGCTGCCCTAAAGAATCTCAGAGAAGTAGAGTAGAAAGAAGACAGGGCTGTTTGTACAAGGATACCAGGGATTCACTACCACAACAAGGTGAACAAGCATGGCATTTATTGAGTATACACTCTGTCAGGTGTTATTCTAAGCATTTCACATGTATTATTTCACTTAAAACAACTCTAAGTGCTAACTGCTATTGTTATTCTCATTTTACAGCTTAATAATGTTAAGGTCAAAGTGAGTAAAGTAATTTAACAGATAGCTGATTAAATAGTGTAGTATGAAGTAGTGTCTATTTGAAATAGAATCACAAACTAGGAAGAGTATGCTTTTAATCATTACTATGCTGATGGTATACATACATTTTTTACAGAAAAAAATCAACACACACACACACATACACCCATGCAGGTGAAATTAATTTATCTTACTGTCATTTCAATTTTTCACCCATCAAATTTCCCAACCTTTGCAGCAACAGTAACAGTGATCTATGAGTTTTCATAGCAAGGAAGAGAAAAAACAAAGCCAAAAACAGCTGTCACCCAGTGGAGACAGAGGTGGCTGAGATCCTGTTGTTGAAGGCAGAGCTTTGTAGGGAAATCAGAGACTTTAACACCTCCTATAGCTCTCCGAAGCCACTCCCTAACAGGCGTGCTTTGTGATTCCAAAATGTTTGTTTTACAAAGGCCTGGATTTCTGAAAGATGCTTCCAGATAGAACAGAGCTATTGTCCGATGGTGTTTAATTCCACTCAGTGTGCCTGGGCAGCTCATCGCTGCCTTTGCCATCACTGTACAGGGGAGGAAAAGCACCAGCATTACTGACAGCAGCAGCCAGGGGGCCAGACAGAGCCCTCCGCTACAGCTTTCTTCCTTGCTTTAATAAATACAGAATACACCAGGCAAATGGTTACTTTGAACACATAGAGAAAAGGAGAGCATCCATGTAGCACCTCTATGACTCCAGACACCTGCTAGACCCTTTTACACTTCTGTGAAAGAACTAGTTTGCAGATGAAGGAGCTAAGAATAAGAAGTCCTCAAACACATAGCTGGTAAATAGAAAAAGAAATGTGAATGAACCTCCGACCAAAGCCGAGATCTAAATTGTCACACGCCTCAGATCCCAGCTGACTGCAGAGTCACAGGGGCCAATTGAATGACCTCAGATCAAACTGGAAAGGGGAGCTTTGATCCCCAAAATACTGGCCAACAGAGACCAATTAGTGGTCTCTTAGGAAGACCAAGCCCTCACCCATGTTTTCTCTACAAAGCAGCAGTGTATCAATTTCACCTTCACATGTTCTCCCGTTCATCAAAATCATAAGTAGGGGGCAGAAAAATTTCAAAGATCAATTATTATTCTAGTAGGACTCAAGAGAGAATTCACTGCTCACATTGGAGAAAAATGTGAATGATTTGAGACAAATCCCTCAGCATTTAGAATAATTCTCATTCATATTAAACTGTTTCTTCCTCCCACATTATCATCATCAGTCTCTTGCTAACAGAGTGGATGTCAATAAGTCAAGGATGGAAAATAACAATTTGAGCAGCATCTCCCACCTCTGAATTAAGGCTACACCTCTTCAGCTTCACCAGGGAAAGTGGTGGGAGATTAATTCGATCCTCTCTGAAATGTCCCTGATGTTCTCTCTGGAGAAGGACATTGCCAAAGTTCAAGATGTCATCACCTACTGCAGTGCATGCAGAGGCTGAGGGGAGGAAGGGAGAATGTCATAAACCCCAAGCTGAGCAAATCTGATCCTCTGCTATTGAGGCACTGCTGTACACTTCAGGAGACAAATGAGTCAATCCATTCCATCTCATTAATGCTGCCTGGGCTGTGTAACCAGCTTCTGTGCTAAAAATATCACTAGCTGGACACTGTGACACTCAATATCCCAACCTCAGAAGTGAGTTATCAAGCACAAGCCCCATCGAATGGTGTAAGGTCACTGTGGTTCACTTGGAGCTTCAAGTGAGAGAACACTTGGGCTTAGAAGCGAAAATGAAAAACTGGCAGTTGGGTGTCACCCTGTCCTGCATCAAAGCACAGCCAAATGATGGTCCTCTTCACAAAGATCTCCAGAGGCCTCTTCTAAAAATAAAGAAACGTAGAGACAGAGGCCAAGAATACATACTGATTTTTGGGAAAAAGTCATGTAAAAATAGCAAAATAAATAATACATACAGATCAACACCACTTAGATTGTTCATTTACTCCTTCATTCAGCAGCACTCATGTGTTCTTGTTGTGATTGACACAGGAAAATGTGAAGATATATAAAGCTCTTCCTTAAGTAATCTAGGTTTCATGAGAAAGCAGAATGGACTTCTAAATATATGAATAGAAAATAATGTAATGGAAGCCACAAAGGAAGAAAACGGGATGTCAATTGCTCAGGGGAAGAAAGAGGAAGCAGATGTTGTTTTTTGGCATAAAGAAAATGTCAGGCAGATTTTTATCAAGATCTTCCCAAAGCTCCAAAGGTTTTCCAAGCAAAGAATTAGTGTTCTGAGGCCAGGCAGTGAGTTTGTGCATAACACAGTTTGGGGGACTCCAGTGTTGTGAGAGCTTTGATGTAGCTGAGTCATGGGTCCACAGAAAAGCGGGTATGAAAGTAGATTAGAGTAGAATATGCATAGTGTCCCATGCTGTGGTTATCTTAAGGGTAATGGACCAGGGTGGGAGAAACAAAAAGGAGGCTGGCTTCAAGAAACTCTCTCTGTAAACATGGAGTAATAGGAAATACAAATTGGAAAAAAAAAAAAAAAGCTTTTTTATGAGGGAGCGGGAATGAGGGAAAGTGAAGACATGATGTGCCTTCTAGGTTTCTGATTTGCCTAGATGGGGCTCTATCACTTCCTTCACCAAGAAACAAAATGCAAGTGGAAAAGCTAATTAGATTGGAGGTGATGATGGAGATCAAGTTTGAGGTGTTTTAAGGTGACTTTCACATAAGTAAGTACACAAAAGTAATATGATAATAAAGTGCATTGGAACACATGGCTTACCTATATTCTTCTTCCAAAAACTATTTAAAAATATGTATTCCATTGTGTTCAGTTACTGTGTTTTCAGCTGTGTATCTAAGACCTTGGACAAGGAGCACAGGGTGTGGTACAGATTAAATTCCTCAGATATGGTTTTTGATTTAAAAGAAACCTGTTCTTCTGGAGGTAGTGAAAATAAAGCCCAATGAAGTGAAAAGAGATGTGGAAAATAACTGAAATATTGATAATTCTAGAAATAGAACCCAATTCCCCTAGCTTCTCATGTAGTACGTCATCCCTGCTGATTCTCAGAAGCATTGTTAGCACAGATGAGACTATAAGGCTACTGTGAGAATTATCTTGCAATGCCAAAGATCTGATAACTCTTCCCATAAGCCCTGCTGTAACTGTCACTCTAAGTCCCACAGGGGAGAAAGGCATTTGACTTTAAAAGACACAGTGTCACATTAAGCCAGCTCTATCCAATATTGTCTTCATTGTCTGAGAACATTGAATCCAATGAAATCTTTAATATCTTTTGTGCGTCTACTCTTATTTCTGTATATATTAAATATTGTTATAGAAACTGTTGTGGTATCTTTGTTAATTCAAATATCTGTGTCACTTCTGGGTTGATTTTAATGCAGTTTTCTCTTGATTAAGGGTCATACTTTCCTCCTTGTTTACATTCCTGGTCATTTTTTATTAGATATCACGCAATGTCAATAACACCCTTGCTGGTATTAGATGTTTTTGTATTGCCATGCATATTTTTTAATATTTCTCTGAGAAGTAGTGAAATAATTTGGAAAAAATTGGGGTTTTGGGGGGCAGGGGCTTTTGTTTGAGCCAGGGTCCTACTATGCAGTTCATATTGTCCTTGAACTCACTATATCCTGTGCAGCCCAGGCTGACCTTGAACTCATGGTGATCTTCCTGCCTCAGCCTCCAGAGCACTGAGATTATCAGTGTGCACCACTATACCCAGCTAACAAGTTGATCTTTTCGGGTCTTGATTCTGAGATTTATTATGTAGGACTAATTATTCCTTACTACTGAGGCAAGACCCTTCTGACGACAAAGTGCCCCAGAAATTATGAAGTTTCCCATCTTGGTAGGGGAGCAGACATGATTTGTTCATGTGAGAACCACATACATTGTCTCATAAACCTTTGACTGGTGCTTCTCCTGGACTTAGGTAGTTTCTTCACATGCACATACTAACTGGCCAGTCCCCTGTCAAACTCCCTTAGGGAGCTCTACACATCTCTGCTGCTCTAGATTCCATTTCTGTGCAGCTCTCTCTTCTATTCTTGTCCCTGCGGTGCAGTGTAACTGCTGTCCTCTCCTCACCTCTGGGCTACATCTGCTCAATGCAGGGATCTGCCAGCGTCTGCCAGGGATTCCCCTCATTTGTGTTGCAGCCTGGAAACTCTCACGGCAGTGAGTTTGGGAAACATATACACTTCAGCTACTTTATTTCCAGGATCTCAGGACCATAATCCTTCATTGTGATCCTGTGTCTTAAAGTTTTGTTTCGTGCCTTGTGTCCTTTAAGTTTTTGTAGTACTACTAAAAGAGAAATCTGGTCCCTGATACGCAAGCTAATGGTCATTTGGGTACAAGTGAGGATTTGTAACTTGACTCATCATTGGAAAAATGATGAACTAGAAAGCTAAAGAAATATATGTAATACTCCAAATCAAAAAGTCCTGGCAAGCATTTTATTTTTGATACTCTAACTCATTTTAAAATTCATGGTATTCTAGCCAATATCATACTAAATGGTCAAAAACTGAAATCCTTCACAATAAAATCAGAAACAAGACAAGGATGTCCACTATCACCACTCTTGTTCAATATAGTTCTGGAAACATTAGCCACAGCAATTAGACAAGAGAAAGAAATAAAAGGAATAAAGATAGGTAATGAAGAAGTCAAATTGTCATTATTTGCAGATGACATGATACTGTATGTAGAAGACCCCAAGCACTCCACCAAAAGTCTTCTAGACTCAATAACCAAATTCAGTCAAGTAGCTGGTTATAAGGACAACACACAAAAATCAATAGCTTTCCTCTACATGAATGACAGACTCACTGAGAGAGAAATAGGGCAAATAATTCCTTTCACAATAGCATCCAAAAAACTGAAATACTGAGGAATCAACCTAACAAAAGAAATCAAAGACCTCTTCTCTGAAAACTATAGCACTCTGAAAAAAGAGATTGAAGATGATATCAGAAAATAGACAGATATCCCCTGCTCCTGGGTAGGAAGGATTAATATAGTGAAAATGGCCATACTTCCAAAACTGCTATATAGATTCAATGCAATTCCAATAGAGATCCCAGTAGCATACTTCATGGACCTTAAGAAAACAATCCAAACATTCATTTGGAAAAAGAAGAGACCCAGAATAACAAAAGCAATTCTAGGTAACTGAGATATGGCAGGGGATATCACAATACTCAACATGCAACTATACTACAAAGCTACTGTGATAAAAACAGCATGGTACTGACAAAGAAACAGACCTGAGGACCTGTGGAACAGATTAGAAGATTCAGAAACAATGCCAGACACACTCAGCCATCTCATCTTCGATAAAGGAGCCAAACACCCTCACTGGAGGAAAGATAGCCTCTTTAATAAATGGTGCTGGAAAAATTGGGTTTCAACTTGCCAAATATTAAAACTAGACCTATATCTCTCACCATGCACTAAACTAAAATCAAACTGGATTAAAGATCTAAATACTAAAATAGAAACTCTGAACCAGTTGGAACAGAGGTTAGGTAGAACTCTTGAAGGCATTGGTGTAGGAAAAGATTTTATGAACAAAACCTCAGTTGCCAGTGAACTAGCACAAACAATCAACAAGTGGGATCTCTTCTTATTAAAAAGCTTCCGCACAGCAAGAGAAACCACCAGCAGTGTGAAGAGACAACCCACAATGTGGGAGAAAATCTTCACCTGCTCTTCCTCAGACAAAGGTCTACTATCTCGAATCTATAAAGAACTTAAAAAGATCAGACCTCCCAAATTTAAAGACCCAATCCAAAAATGGGCATCTGAAATGAACATTTCTCAGACAAAGAAGTAGAAACAGCAAATAAATACATGAAAAAATGTTCAACATCACTGGTCATTCAAGAGATGCAAATGAAAACAATGCTGAGATTCCACCTCACTCCAGAAAGAATGGCTGCTATCAAGAAAACAACCAATAACAAATGCTGGTGGGGCTGTGGGGAAAGAGGAAGCCTGCTCCACTGCTGGTGGGAGTGTAGCCTGGTGCAACCACTGTGAAAATCAGTATGGAGATACCTCAAAGAACTAGGACTGGAAGTCCCATTTGACCCCACTATTCCAGTGCTGGGGATCTTCCCCAAAGAATTAAAAGAATCATACCACAGTGATATATGTGCACCCATGTTCATAGCAGCACAGTTTGTGATAGCTGAAACTTGGAAACAGATCAAATGCCCATCAACTGGAGACTGGATAAAGAAAATGTGGGTTTTTTTTTATAAAATGGAGCACTACTCAGCCATCAAAAATGAGAAATTAGAGACATTTATAGCTAAGTGGATGCACATTGAGGTGATACTCTTAAGTGAAATAAATAGGACACACATGAATAAATTCCGAATAGTTTCTCTGGTGTGAGAAACTGAAAGTGTACATAAGGACTAAAATGTATAATAGATAATGTGAAATAGGAAGAAAAGGGGCAAAGGGGAAGGAAGTGGGAGGACTAGGGGAAAGCATAGAAGGGAATGGGATTAATATGAGAAAATGGAAAAGTAGAAACAAAATCTTTGTAAATAGGGAGGAATGAAGGGGTTGAAGGGAGTGCTGGGCAAGGGTGAAAAATAAGAACCAAGAGAGACTATGTAAAGGTGCCAATTTCCAATGATGAATGTCAGTATATTGTATACCTAAAATGTACCAATGATTAGAATGAATAATCGATAATGCAAAATAGAAAGAAAAGGTCCAAAGAGGTAGAGGTAGTGGGAGGGGCAGGGGAAAGGAAAGAAGGGAAAGGAAAAATGATGAGAAATGGAAAAAATGGAAATAAAGTCTGTGTAAATAGGGAAGGGTGGAGGGGTTGAAGGGAGGGCTAGGAATGGGGAAAAAATAATAACCAAGATGCATCATGTAAAGGTACAAGTTCCCAATGAGAAATGTAATTGTGTTGTATACCTAAAATGTACCAATAAAATAATTTAAGAAAATAAATAAATAAATAAAATTCATGCTGTTCTGATAAGAAACCAAAGGAAATTCCAAGAATCAAAAGACACAATGAGAAACCCAAGCTCAGAGAGACATAAGCATCAATAGAAACTTTAATCACAACCTCAGTTTTGTGCTCACAATGAGATTCCTAGGAACATAAAACTGTACTTTAGAAAAATGTAACAGAGTTGGAGGTAAGTGGTTAAGATCAGAAATCAGTGGAAGAATTAAAGAGCAATGTTAAGATCCACAAATATAATCAATGTTAGAATCAACAGATTCAAAATATAAAACATGACCATTTTTGTATTAAAAGAGATGACCCCCAAAATGGAAAAGTAAACAAAAAATAATCTATAGAATTAAAAAAAATATAGGTTATTTAAAATTTAAAATGAAACTGGGCTGAGAATGTAGCTCAGTGGTAGAGTGCTTACTAGTGTGCATGAGGCCCTAGGTTCATTTCCCAGCCCTCTCCCATACAATGGGTATGTAAAATAATGTGTTGGACATAACCAAAGAGAGACTTAGCCTCATTACAGTGCTGACAAGATGATCTAGAATGCAGCACAGGGAGATAAGGTTGAGAACAAAAATGAAAACATACTTAAAATATGTAAGAGAAAATGCAGAGTTCTAGCTGGAGTGATGATAGAATAGATTTTCATTGTTCAAAAATTATGGCTAAATATTTTTCATTAAGGGGGAAAAAAAGAAATAGAATATAAAAGTGGAGAAAACATTTTTTCCAAAAGTGAAGCAGGTAAATTTTCAGGTAGAAAGTACCTACCTTAAGTGTCACAGTACAACTTCAAGTCCCCTGGTTTAGAGTGATGAATCCCAAAATCTTCACAGGTAAAATAAGATTATAAGGGAAGGCATAAGAGACACAGGCGACATTCTATTTCTCAGTGCAGTATGAGAAGTTAGAAGGTAACACAGCAGACCTGCACGTATGGGGGGAAAATGATTTTCAAGTCAAAATCCAGACTCAAGTCAAATTTAATCAGATACAAGAACAGAAAGGAGATTTCCATCATGAATGTTTTAAAAACTATGTCTTCAAAAATTATTGCAGAACCTCCTCCAAAGTTTAAGAAGCTGATAGAACAAGAAAATCGCATATTTGGAGGCCAAGTGAGCCAGTATAGTAGCAAAGCAAACGGAATTCCCTGGGCATGACTGAAAAGAAGACTCAGGATGACTGAACAGTGGAGGGGCCTTGTGTAGGCTGAGGCAGGAGGATGCCAAGCTCCATGAGAAGTTGCTTCAAGAAGAGTCCAACAGAAAGGGGCTTGGTGAGAGAGAACACAGTGCTGCTACCATTCTGGCCAAGGAGTCCTGGTGGAGCAGTGATTCTTGATCAGGTTTATCTCATTCTTCAGGGGACAATTTGGCAGTGTCTGGAGACATTTTTGGGGATGAGGTGAGTGAGGACCAGGGAGAGGAGGTCAGAGACGCTGCTGACACCCTACATTGCACAGCACAGGGTCCAGTCTCCCTCCCCAATAACCATCAAACTTCAATGTCCACTGCCTTAAGGTGGAAAACTGCTGCAGAGCTTGAAACAAGAAGTGCAAAGAAAGATTTTTAACTTCAAGGAAAAAATATATGGGGAAGAAATATAACCACATCTACTATGAGCAATATATGAGCAATATGAGCAATATTAAAGCAATTGGCTATAAGAATTTTGGAATGATCAGAGAAGACAAGATTTGAAAGACTGTAAAAGAGATGATTTTTTAAAAAGAGAGTAGATAAACACTAAAACTAATCAATGCACAGAGGGAAATAGGTATAAGCAATTTTTTTATAAATATGAAGGTGGCTGGTAATAGAAATAACTAATAATTGAATGTGGAGTATATAAAAAGAGGAACCAGCAATGGAAGAATAGGAGCAGAGGCTCCTGTTTTTCACTATAAATATTTAATATTATTTGATCTTTTAAACTATGTGTAGTTTTTATTTAAGCAATAATTTCAAATGAGTTAATGCAGCATCATGATACTTAATCAAATAATGAAAAAAAATGGATTTCTAGGTCTGGGATGTAGCTCAGTAGTAGATCTGTTGCTTAGTATGTGCAAGATCATAGCTTCAGTCTTGAAGAAAAAGAGGAAGAAGGAAAAAAAGGAAAAGGAGAAGGAAGGAAGGAGAGACAAAGAAAGAAAGAAGGAAAGAAAGAGAGAGAGAGGGAGGGAAGGAGGGAGGGAGAGAGAGAGAGAGAGAAAGAAAGAAAGAAAGAAAGAAAGAAAGAAAGAAAGAAAGAAGTGGGAGAGAGTGAGGAAAAGAGGGAAGGCACCACAAAGGAAGAAAGGAAGGAAGAAAAGAAGGAAGGAAAATATATATTGTGGAAAAGAAGGGAAGAGGAAGGGAAGGGAGGAAAAGAAATTAGAGTTCTGCTTCATATAAACGATTCAGTAATATAGATAGTTTTGATGAAAATTTACTATATTTTCTACTTGAAGCATCAAAAGATGCAACTTTTCTAGGTTTCATCAAATTTCTCTTCCTATTATTCTAATTTTTCCCCGTGGAGAGTTGAGAGGGGCCAGGCTGAGGAGGGACCTCCCTGGGGTTGGCTGAGGGAGCACCAGGACTGACCCTTTGTCATCTCCACACGGTGTCACAGGCTGATGGGAAACTGTGACTGAGAGATGAAGCCAGGGTTGGACCGGAGGAACATGAGCTCGGGCGCCTTTAGAGCTGCAATAGAGGGAGCATCGGATGTCCACGTGCTGAAACCAGTGGGCACTGGAGAGAGGCATGGTGACGAGAACTGGCCGGAAGGAAGGGAATGAACAAGAAGTGGTCGGGCTAATTCTAGAGGTGGGAGCCCATGCTGGCACATGGCCTGTGTGAATTTTCCACTTGTATTTATTTGCATGTCTGAGTCCATCCAGTTTTAGGGAATGAGGGTGAAAAGGAACTTGGATCTACAACACCAAGAGAGGACTCAAAAGGTGAACAAATACATATACACAACACATGCACAGCTACGGAGTGGATAAACTATGCTCTTATTTTGAGAGTTAGCCCATGGCTACTGTGAGGCACCCAAATAAAAGAAATAGAGGAAACTAGGTGTGGTGGTGCATGTTTGTTATCCCAGCACTCTGGGAGCCCGAGGCAGGTGGAGCACAAGTTTGAGCCCAGCCTGGGCAAGGGAATGCCTTAGAGAGACCATGTCTCAGAATACAAAAGAAAGGACTGGGGACCTAGTTTAGTGCAAAGGCCCTGGGTTCCATCCTCACTACTGTGGGGAAGAAAAAGGAAAAACATAGATGAGATGAGCAGCTTGCAGGGGATGAGGGTAAAACCATCATTTGCTGAAAAGTTGAGACACCATCCCCGGTACCAACGTCCCCATGACACTGGTTATCCACTGGGTTCCACAAAACCTCTCCAGCCTACTTCTGACCAGGGAGTCAGGCAAGGAGGTCTTGTGTCTTCTGGGCAGCAGCTGCACTCTTTGCTTAAGGAGCACTGCTAATATAGGACTGCTAACTGTGAAGTTTTCATAATAACCTAAGGATTTTTAAGAGTGGTTTATTCTCATAATTAGATGCAGTGATGTATCACATTACAGTACTGTGAAGATGATGATGCAATTTCCTCTTTTTCATTAATATGATAATTTTTATGAGTGGATTCGGAATTTTTACACATGCATAAGAGGAGCTGGAGAGGGATTTTGGAACACTTATGACAATATTGTTAAGTGAAATAAATCATACACAGAAGCTTAAATATATATATGAAAAGTCTAAAGTCTATATAATTTTAAGAGCAAAATAAAAGAGAAATAATAGGAAACAGGGAGATAGAGCTTTTGCAAATAAGAAGGGACCAAAGAGATGGGGGGAGGGAGAAAGGAAAGTAAAAGGAATTAAGATGTATTATGTACATGCACCAGTTCCCCACAATGAATGTAATCATTACGTACTACCGACATGTACTAATAAAAATAAATTAAAATAAATAAATAAATAAATAGAAAAAGTTAAAAATCTGTTAAGATAGTGATGTTAATGGTTGCAGCCATTTGGTTAAAAAGTTTCCTTTTTGTGCACTAAATTTCTCAAAAAAGCATATGATAAGTGTACTATTTTTCATCCCTAGTAATAAGAAGTGCAAAATTGTTCTTCAGAAGAGTCACTTTTGACAGGATACTAGAAATGGAAAGAATGCAGATTTTACTTTACTGTTTTCTGGTGCTGATTTTTACAGAGCAGTGCTAGCCAGGGAGCTTTCGGTGTTCCTGAGGGATCACTGGAGCGTGGCTGGAAAGAAGCTGGCACCAGCAGCACATCTTGGGGCTCAGTGAGATTGGGCTGGTGGAGAGGAGACACCCAGCAAGCACACATGCAGCCCTTGTTTCCCTAACTGAGGCCTCTGTATTGGCTGTCAAGAGAGGGAGAAAGATTAACTTTAATAAAAAACTTGAAAAAGCACTAAACATACTAAGTAGGGACGTTTCTATACCTAGTAAGAGTGCCAGTTTGCCTTGCTTTATTTTTTCAGATTTTCATCATTCAATTCTGAATGAGAAGAACTACTTTCCACGTGACAATGCTGAACTATGCATTAAACACTCATTTTAGAAGGCAACATTCTCTTTAATTCATTTTACACATGATTATGGACATAATTTCAACCCTGTTTGTGGCATCTTAGCATCCTTACCAGCGAGATATTCTCACCTGGTATATACCATGTATAAACAATACTAAATGTGCATGATAACTATAAAAAAGAAAAGTAGTTCTTAGCCTTCTATTTAGATTGTAAAAACAAGTTCCACGAATACATGATGCCAAAGAGTGTGTCCTTCAAAGGGGGATGTTGGAGCAGGGAACATAAAAGGTTCTGGAATTCAACTGTCCCAAGTCTTCCCATTCAGTGCCTTCAAAACAAAGGCAGAAGAACAGTGATTAAAAGTGCAGGTTCTGCAGTAAAACCACCCCAGTTAGACCTCCAGGCTCTGACAGGGATGAGTGGGTGTTCCTAGCCACTACTCTACCTTTTGGGCTTCCCCCAGGCCTCGCAGAGGACATTATTTTCTCCTCTCAGTGCCCTGGTTTTGTTCATAGGGGCTGTAGTCAGGGCCAAGAGGAGACATGCTGCTTGTGGCTCGATGTCTGCTCTCTCCTGTTTGCTGCCTTACTCCTTTGCCTAGTAGTCTCCATGTCCTTGCTAGACCATTCAGGACCATTCACAACTTCTGGTCCCCAGGCTGCTTCCACAGGATGCTCTCCATGTGGCTCTCTGATCCACTTTCCACCTCTCTCACCTGCTCCCCAATGAAGCTGACTGTTAAGGAATCCAGCAGTGAGCATTTTCTCCCTCTGCCTTCCTTTTGGGGTTGTCCACTAAAGGACAATAAGCAAGAGATTCAGGAGTATGTTGGGATTTTTACTGCTCCAAATCTTCCTTCATGGGGTTTGGGGTTAGGAGTTGCTATAACTGCTCAGCCGGGTCCACTGAAATTGCCCAGGGCAGCCCCTTCCTTAACTACATAAAACAATTTCTCTCTCTCTCTTCCCCTCTCTCCCTTTCTTCTCTGCCCTTAGCCTGCTCTTCCTGTTCCCTACCTTTGCCCCTTCAGGATAATGCCTAGCAGCTTTTGATAGCCTTAATTTCTTTCATCATCCTTTTTAAGTTTCCTGAAAGTCTAAATATAACTTTGGTCAAAATGGTAAATACTCCTCCTTTTGCTACTCCTTTCATTTACACTTCCCCATATCACCATTAGTGGGGGGTTGTCTGTGACCCTCTTGAACCCTGACTGTCACAATGTCAAAATTCTGCCAAGAGTTTCATGCCAAGAGAGTGAGATTGTCCATAGTTTCATCCCACATTCAATGCTATATGCAAATATGAGATCTGATCAAAACATATGGTAAAAGGTTTAATAAAAATATTTTTAGGGGGATTAATGGCATGGTCTTCTACTGTAATCGTTTTTAATTACATTCCCACCAACAATTTCCCCCACAGCCTCACCAGCATTTGCTATTATTTGAATTCTTAGTGATAGCCATTCTTTTTAGACGAAGATGAAATCTCAGTATTGTTTTAATTTGCATTTCTCTACTGGCGAGAGATGTTGAACCTTTTTCATGTATTTCTTGGCCATTTGTACTTATTCTTCTGAGAAGTGTCTGCTCATTTCAGTGTAAACATTCACCATATATTTTGATAATATTTCATATATGGGTCCCAAAACAGATCAGCTTATACCCAGTCAGGTCAAATAACGACATAGAATCTTGTAAGACTTAGTTCTTTACAATTTTAGAAAACAGTCTCAATATATAAACAAATAAATTAAATGAAATCAATCTCTCAATCCTAAATCCTCCTCATAGGCCCTGCTCCTAACCACAACATGCCTGCCAGGCATGCAAGAAAACCTATATTATAGACTTATTGACACAAAAAGAAAATCCCAGGAGGGCTAGGAGAGAAAGCTGGGCTATAGGACACCAGTTAATCCAAGAAGCATGCTCTCAGTTCCAATAACAGAACTTAAAGGTAAGGGTAAACAACTTATAATTTATAAAGCTTGGAGAAATCAGAAAAGATTTTATGAACAAGATGAGAATGGCTTGACATAGACAAAAAGGATGTATCCACTGGGTGTGGTGGCTCAGGCCTGTAATTCCAGCACTCTGAGAGGCTGAGGCAGGAGGACTGCAAGCTGAGACCTGGCTGGATAATTCGCCAACTTATTGAGATCCTGTTTTAAAATTAAAAAAATAAATAAACAGAAAGGGCCTGAGGATGTAGGTAAATGTGATAGCTCCTGGTTCAGTCTCCAGTAACACACACACACACACACACACACACACACACACACACAGATGAAGAAGTATAGACAGTATTTCCGGAAAAGGCCACACTTGTACAAAGCTAGTGAGGAAGGACATTAACAGACTGTGAGATGTAGCTCCAGGAAGCAATGGAAGGTGAGGTGGAATGGGTAGAAAAAGTCATTTGGTTCAAGATCTTAAATGTCACATGGAAATAATTAAGGTTTAATGTAGTTAAAAAATTTTTTAAATCATTGAAGTCATAAAATCAACCAACAGAGATAAGTTATGGGCCACTAGAAGAAATTCTGTCTGGCAGTCTTGGTTAAGTTAAAAGAATGTTGGATCTTGGGTCATGCTCTTATTGCTCATGACCTTATTAGGCTTTCAGGACAATGCAGAAATCAATAGAAGATAAACCAATTTCTCCACAACAGCACATGTGGAAATCCTTAAATCTTGAGTGAGACGAATCTTACACAGAATTAGGGCTTTTTGTGAAAGTGAAAGCTTTGCTCAGTAGAGGCCAGATGACAGATAAATAGGCCTTGGATCCAGGCCTTGGAGACTGCAAAGCTGTCGACATGTCCGTAAACTCAACCAGGAGTGGTTGGTATGTGGGAAAGTTTGCTATTTTCCATTTCTTGAAAAACGAGTAGATAGTAATTCTTTAGGCCCATGCCACAAATGTAATGTAATATTGTTTGATTTGTAGTCTAAAAACAGCGTAACTATAGAAAAAGGGCAAAGAGATAAAAATGATCAGAAATGACGGCAAACAAGTTTCCCTGTCCCAGGTGCCAATGGGCTTAGAGGTTGTAAAGTGCTTTATGCCTTCCAATCACTTACAATGTTTACATGTGACCTTTTCTTTTTATTCTCATAGACAAAGGTAAAAAATCTTTAGGGGAAAAAAAATCAAACAGGTTTTGAATTTTCTGAAAGGACAAAATTATGTGTTAAGTTCTTTAGATTTCTTCCTTTAACACCAACTTTATTAAGTCCATGAGTGTTACATGGCCTGCCCAGGGTCACATAGAATAAATTTTAAATGAAGACAGTCTAATCATTGATGGCTTTTACGTCTAATCGTTTTCTATAGCTATATAGAGGTGCCCTGCTATTAGTCTGTCTTCTATTGCTATAACAAAATACTTGAGGCTGGGTTTATAAAAGAATCAAGAAGTTTATTTAGCTCAGAGTTCTAAAAATTCAAGAGCATGAAGCCTGCATGTGCTCACTCTGCTGAGGACCTTCTGGCTCCATCACAGCAACGTGCAAATGTGTCATGACGGGAGCACAAGTGAGAAAGAGAAATCATAGAGTAGGGTAGAAAGCCATAGACATTCAAGCACCAGGCTTATTCTGTTTTATAACTCCTTGCTTTCAAGGGAACTAACTGGAGTCCATAAAACTACATTAATCACTTCTAGGAGTGACACCCCCAATGACCTACCCACCTTCCACTAGGTCCTACCACTTAACAGTTCCACCTCCTCAACACTGCCACTTTGGAGACCAAGTTTCTAGGATACTAACCTTTAGGGCATATGCTCAAAAGAATATCCAAATCTTAGCATGTGCTCATCCCAACAGATCTGAGATGTTCTCTAGGAGTGCTCAGCAGGTGTATTGCAAAGCTAAGCTCCTGTCTTCTTGCAATCACTACTGTATCTCTCTGATCTAAATCATGCCTCTGGACAAAGGATGTGTACACTGTATCCCTTCCTACTTCTTTCATTGGGTTTCCTTGGTTATTACGATTCCTTCAGTGTGTGTATTTGAAAGAAAATGAGATTTTATAATATATATTCATTTATGTTTTCATAAATTTTAGCATCTCTTATAGGTAAGACATTAATAAAGACTGAAAGAAAAAAGAAAACCACAATCCTTTCTCTAAGGACTTTAAAATCAAGTAAGATAATGGCCAATCGTGATAAGAAGTGTTATTGATCCTTTAATGTTGTACATTGCATATTTAATATTGCATTTCAAAAGTGACCCTGCAAAATGTTCCACATTGAAAGTGATAAAGTCTGAGTTGCGAAGGATTTGAGCATCAGGTTTAAGAAATTTGACATTTACTTAGGCATTGGAGAGTCACTTTGTATTTTTAATTTTTATTTTTATTGGTTAATGCTTCCAGTATGTAATGATTGCATTCCTTGTGGGGTGACAGTGCATGTTCATAACACATCTTCATTCTATTTTTCCACACCCCCCTCCCATCTCTATTTCTCCTCCCCTTTTGCAAACCATCTATCTCCCTGTATTTTATTATCTATCTTTTATTTTGCTCTTTAATTATTCATGTTTGGGTTTCTCATATAAGAAAACCCATGCAATATTTAAGCTTGTGTGTATTTTTTAGCACAAGAGTCATTTTAGTATCTCCTAAATCTGCAGCTTCCAAATACAATGTGGGGGTCATCTCTACTGTTACTTTATACGTAAAATGAAAGTGCAGAATCTGGAACAGAAAGATTCTGGTAAAATTACCTGGTTCTATCCTGTCATCTGACAAGGAGGATGTTCATGCCCATAGGGGTGAAAATTGCTTACAGGGATCTGATAGGACCTGAACAGGGCTGCTTTCTAAATTTAAATTCCCTGGTGAATTATCATGAATTGAATGTCTGCTAACTCACACACCAATCCTTCCTATGATCTTTGCTACCACTGATTCATTGTCGTATTGACTACATAAACAGTCGCTGGAGTATCCATGCTATGTGCTAGAAATAGGAGAAAAGCAACTTATACCCTCTGCCCTAGAAATATTTCTTTAATGTGACAGAGGCAGAGATACAAAGCAATATACTCACTATTATATTCAGATTCATGGGGTGTTAAGAGAGAATAAAAATGTATAGTAGCATCATAATACATGATATCAAATGGCATAAATACTACATTAAAAACATTCTAAACAAAATGCTCATTTAATACATAAAACTTTGTTATACACCCTCAAGACCTTGAATACCATCATGAGTGATTGTGTTAGGAAAGAGCTCGGCCTCTGCAGACCACACTGCTGTTTGGAATCAGCTCCTTTGTGTCCTCCCCAGCAATGGAGCCTCGGATTTGTCATCAGCAAATGCTCCGGAACCTGCCGAAGTTAAATTTCCCCCCAGGAAAGGATAAAGAGAGGTTCATCACCTCCTGTAAAAACTTGTGACTCTTGCCTAGCAACTGGCCCTTTGCTGAGCAGTATAAGTAGCTCATCCCTGAGGGATTTTTACTCCACAGATTCAGAGTGATGTAGGTGAATAAATGGATACCCACAGGGGCTCCAGGACATGCCAGCCAGCAGCTGGATGAAACCAGAGCCCCAAACAGCTGGCATTTGGCCGATACTGCTTCCATTAAAACAAGTTTCTCTTATGCCTTCACCAATTTAGTTCTCTCATTATCAGTGCATCCACAATGGCCCATTATGGAGCACATTTCAAGAAAGGTTTCATCTATTTATTCAACACTATTCCATATCCACATGGACATATATTTATTCCCCTCAGAGGACTTGGATGATGAAGAATGACACTGATAGGGTTTGCTCCTGATGGCACATTTCCTGGAATGGAGCAATTGTTTGCCTCATATTGGACACTATCTTCCCCAGTGATTTACATATAAACCTTTACAATAACTGTATGACAGATATTCCACTGTGCATTTCACTTAGGTTATCTCATTCAGCACTCGTGTGTGTGTGTGTGTGGTTATTTTTATTTTGTAGACTAGAAAACCAAGGCCCCAATAGGACATCTCTCCAGGTCAATTACCTTGTAACTGGTACAGTTGAAAATAAACTCAGGTCTCTCTGATCCCAAATCCACACTCTTCACTCTGCTGCGATTACTCATCAAACACATCAACTTTGACCCTAAATGAAGCAAAGGTAATATTTGTTCACATACAAGGTAATTGTATGTGCATACTTCTGCGTTTAGAATTAGCAGACCTATGTTTAAATTGAGATGAGGGCATTTTATATTTTTCAAGTGGTTTGCATTTCTTTTTTATTGTTTGTTCAATGAAGAAATCATTCTAAGTGATTTTTACAAGTCATAGTCATAGTAGAAATTTAAAAAAAAAAAAGATCAAGGAATAGGGGACTGAGCAGCCCTGGCTCTAGCATTCAGTGGCCTCTGAAGCAGGGATGGATTGCAACTTTTAATGTTTCCTAGGTGTTATTAATGTCCTGGATTAACAAGCCCATGTGCCTAATTCCAGAATTGTCACAGAATTACCAGCACTCTTGAGAACTATTCTCTAAAATACCAGGTCTGTCTGTTAAGAAGCAAAATGAAAAACAGTACAGAGATAGATGTAGGAGTCACAGAAACTAATATGTGTGATTTGTGGCCATCTCATTACCATCACTGAAATGTCAATGTCTCCATGCAACCTAATGAACCATCAGCCTTAGGCCACCTGATATTATGTAATGTAGTGAAATTCCACGTGTGCAGGGGAGCAGAAGATAGTGCCTGGTGTCACAACACCTCTACACAGTGGCCACCCCAGTGACTGCTTCTACATTCTTTACATTCATTTTCTTTGGCCTCATTGATTTTGCTGCATGAATTTACATAAGCATAGTACGGATGATAATCTGGTTTATCCTGCAATGACTTCTAGTTAATATCACCAATTTTGCTGCAACTGTAGCCTCAACACTCCCAGAAATGAATATTTGGAAGTGCCATACTGGGGCAAAACTGAGGTATTGCAAAGTTGCTCTGAAGTGTGGGAGTTAGTCCTCTCATCTACTTCCAGCTACAGAAATAGGCTGTGGGAAACCATTTAGATCAGGAGCAGAATGAAAACAAGAAATGGAATTGTGACAAAGGAATGGAACCAGCAGGTATGAAAATGTTGCAGGAACAAATTCTTCTGTGGAACACCGTGGCTAAATCTGTGGAGAAGCCATTAAAATTCAAGCCTGATCAGGTGCTAAAACCACTGAAATTGCTCATAGATTTGCACTGACTCTGAATAATCTCAGACACAACTTGGGTCTTTGAACTTGGGTACCTAATTTACACATTTGTACTTTAGAATATTTATTTATCCTACTGACACACCTTGAGTCATACTTATCACAACTCAAGCATAGCAATATTTAATCTATAGAAGTGACTAAAGTTAGGTTTATTAAATAAGTTAGGATTTATTTGTTTTATTCATTGCCTGCATTGCTCATACCTCATTAAGAGACAGGATAATATGATGAAAAGGATGGCTTGGTCCCTGAAGGCTTGTGAAAGTTTCTTAATGACTTTACATATATATGTAAAGTCAAGTTCCATAAACTCTCTGTGCCTCACTTTCCTCAAAGGTGAATTGTGGTGATAGTACCCACCTCTTAAGGTCGTTACGAGTGAGTACATATATGTAAAGCCATTAGAATAGAACTTGCCACATAGAAAGCATTATTGCAAATGCTGCCCTGTTAAAGGGAGCTTCAGTAATTTGGTGACTACTTTTATTCTCTTTCTTGCAACATTCTGTTAAAAGATGTCCATGAATAGTGAAAATGTCCAATGAAGAATCAGAGGAGAGTGAAGGCAAAGAAGACAATCAAAGGGAAATTGATAAACATTTCACACACCCCAGACAGATCCCCCAAGAAGTCCTCTTGCTCTACAGGGCAAACAAAGCATTTTAAGGTTGCTCCTTTGTAAAATACAGGGTGTTGCTTCTTAACTCAAGAATTTGAAAATGAAAGGTGTTTTCTTATAACTGCAAATGGTAACCTGGGGGCCTGCATACCATCAAATTCTCTTCTTTGAATTCAGTTGTAAATTTGGCACTGTTTTTGAGAAGGCATAATATCTTTATTGTAAGTCCTCTCCCACTATGTGTTCCCAGAAATAAGGCAATAAAATTTCTAATTTTGTCTTTAAAACACATAGGCAATTTATTTAGAATTAGATCTCTTTGAATACATAGGGTTGGAGCACCTTACAAATGAAGAATATGAGTCAATTTCTACCCTGGCCATGCAGGCTTGGTAAGGCTCTGGAGCCTAGTATCTAAAGACTTGATTCTGAACCAATTTAGATTAAACCAAGGCTGACCAATAAGGAAAGTGGCTGCCACCTTTGGATTGGGTTAAGAACTCATCATGCTTCAACCAGCCCAGAATCTGTTTTGTAGCGACTCATGATCATCAGCTTGCCAACTGAGCTTTATTTTCGTCTAATCTCTATAGTAAGTTTTTCAAGCACGGGTGTGGTCTTCCGCCTCTGTCTCCTGATTGATACTCCAGTTCCCTGATAGCACTGGAAACTAAAGTTAACGCTCATCAGAAATACCTAGGAACATTCCTATCTATTCCAACATCACTCTGTTGGCATTTGCTTTGGGAATTGGCCCTTTTTCTGTACTTTATGATTAGTTTCTATTTTGTTCTAAACCAAATGGACCTCCTGGAACCATGATGTTGATTTTTCTTTAAAGGCATCTGTACCAAGTAGAAGTTCTTTTATTTTATACTGCCACTGAGTCAGGCTTCTTTGTAGAGAAGTGACAGCCAGATCAAGAAAGAATTAACATTACTTTTAGATACTCTCATCCAGATTCATTTATACTCTCAGATATTACCACTGCCTTTGACTTTGCTACTCCTGGCCTGAATGAAGTATGTCACTTACTCAGCCTATCAGTGAGCAGCTGTGGATGGGTCATCATGGTCCATTATTCCCCAGTGAGGATCCTATTGTGACTCTGCTTCATTAGAAATTAGAATCACACACATGATATGTATAATCACACACAATTACAACCAGAAATAATGTTCCTAGTGTTATTCCTAATGCAAATGCATGTATATATGCATCTGCAGAAATAAACAAGAATGTCCTAGTAGTATTCTTTTAAATTTCAAATCACTGGGGCTGGGGATTTAGCTCAGTGGTTTCGCTGCCTGCCTCACAAGCGCAAGGACCCAAGTTCAATCCCTGGTACCAAAAAAAAAAAAAGTAAAAACTATAAATTTCAAATCACTGAACAACAGAATGTATAAATTGTGATGGAGTTATATGATAAAATACTACACAAAAAAGAAAA
This sequence comes from Heterocephalus glaber, assembly GCF_053883595.1. Lineage (NCBI taxonomy): Eukaryota > Metazoa > Chordata > Mammalia > Rodentia > Bathyergidae > Heterocephalus > Heterocephalus glaber. The sequence goes on along the minus strand of NW_028258307.1, from coordinate 6,353,440 downwards.
GTATGGTTTATTGCTACATGTGACATTACAGATGAATTTTCAGGCATATCTTTTAAGAAAAGAAGTCATGTACTAATGAGAAGATATAATAGATACATGTTGACAAAAAAAATGAAAAGCCAGGCAAAACTAAGTGCAAATAGTGGTTTTTCTCTGAGGAGATGTTTAGAGAATGAAAGAGGACATAAAAGTGTCCTTCAGGATGCATAGAAAATGGTGTTATATTGCATTCATTCTATGAAAAGACACTTTCACATACAATACCTTTGCACTTTTCTCAATGAATATTTCAATTAAGACATTACTAGAATAAAAATATATTTTCTGTAATTAAGTTCCCTGTTAGTTAATTTGGGGGGTACAGATTTAGAAATAATACCTAATATTTCCCTTCACCATTACCCACCCTCATTCTAAAAATACTCTCCCGCGGACAAATGATGTCAAAAGCCATAGCTGGATCCTGACACCACTATGCTCCTGTCAAGTGGATTTGCTGCAGGGGATCAGTTGAGCACACCCTCACTTTTGACAGCTTCAGTATCATTCTTTAGGCCTCAAACTCTCTTGAGTCCATTCCCTCCCTCCCTCCCTCCTTCTGCCTGCCACCTCCTGCCTTTTCCTAGGAAATTTGCCTTCATGCCTATATTTTAGATAAATACAACTTGTTCAGACTAATACATATGGTGATACCATTTTCAGATCAGAACTGTTTATGTCTCCCAGTTACTTCCTGAATGAGACCAATGTCCCTTGACCTGACCTTCACAGCAGTTCTCAACTGTCTCACTTTAGCCTCTTGTGGCTCTGGTTCTCATCTCCTATGCTTTAACCAGACTGATTTTTCTCACCATTCTCTGTATATAGTTTCACTCTTCTAATGTTGTTTCCTTTATTCATAATAGTTCCTATTCTGGAAGGATTGGTTTCCATCTAGCATCAGAGACTTAATTCTATGTATCACAGCGTCCAGTTCAAATGCTACCACTTCAGCTGCAATTTCTCCCTTTTTTTCAAAGACTATTATTTAATTTTTATATTTCTTATACATGGCTACTGATTTTCTCCTTAAATCAAGTGTCTAAGTTGCACAAAAATAATAAATGTGTAAATAGAAAGCATGGATTTGAATCCTATCTTTGCTGCTTACTAGCTGTATGATTTTAAGCAAGTCACTTGGTTTAAACCTCAATTTCCTCTTTTGTCAAGATGCGGGAGATGGACGAGAACTTCCAAGACCCACTACAATATAACTATCTTAAAATAAAGGTCTTCCAGATCTCTAAGGAGCTTTAGGAGTCAAGTGAAAGACTGCTTCCTTGGTGACCTCTAAGGCTACTCTTGATTTTATAAACCTCTCTACATCTTAAAGGGACTTGTGTACATTTCCCTGTCCTCTTTAGGACAGCAAGCTTCTAGAAGCTGGACTTTGTAACTTATTAGTGTTTCCTTTCTTAGCCCAGCGTGTGCCTGGCACACCATGCACACACTAAAATGCTTTAAGTAAATCACACAAAAGAACCACATGTTGGCAGGGCGCTAGCCCATGTTAGGTAAGCAAGGTATTTGACCAGGACTGGTGAAAGATGTAGTATTCCATGATAAAATTCAGTATACCCAGGTGCTACATCTCAGACTCTAATAACTTGATGGTTCACTGGATCATAGATAAAACAGGGAAAGGAACCCGTGATCATGAGCTCAAGCATGCCGTTTTGTAGGTGAGTCCCCCCGCCTCCCGCCCACTTAATGCAGCAGACAAGCTGAACAAGAGGCCAGGTTTCCTCTCTTCTCTGGAGATTTCTCTTGCGTGTCACATTGCTTACCTCTGAAAGCTCTGTTGCTAGGCAACCATGAGCCCTTTCAACCACTTAAGTTTTAAGTGCTTTTTATGAAATTTCTCTGTTTGACATATTTGAATGATGGTGGGGTTTGCTAACGAGAAAGAACAAGGCTAGAAATGGCCAGCTTTTGAGTGTTGGGCAGTTAACTCAATCATTTTCTCCAGTTGGAAAGTGGGGTGGTTCTGCCTTAATGGGAATAATGAGCAAGGTGGTGGTATTACCACACCAGGCCTCCTGAATCCATGCAGGCCCTTGGAATGCTCTTGGAAATGCTCCTGGGCAGCGTCTATTATAATCTCATCATGCCCTTTTAGAATAACCGATTTTTCACAAAAGTTACATTTTTGATCATTTGCTTTAATGGGATTTTCACACAGCAACGTTTACATTTAATCTGATTTTTATGGCAATTGAAAGCAGCACACAGGCCTTTTGCTCTTGCCTGATTTATCAGCTTTCCCTGGAAAAATGGTCCTGGGAATCCGCTGGCCGATTGCTGAACACTGCGCTCTGAGTACCTTTGGCTCCTTCATAGGGGAGCAAAGGAGAATTGAAACTGATTTCTACAGATGGGTACGGCATTGCTGTTCATGTTTCTTGGCAGTCCACCGTGGCAGTCTCCTCCAAGCAGACCTGGCTTTCATTTGGCAGGATTTTCATAATTTACAGTATATTTCATATTGGAAATTGGATCAAATACTTAGGAGGGTTAAATGTGCTGTTTCATAAAGGCTTGGATATGATGGGCAGTTTGTAACTCATTGATCTCCTAATAATTTTTTTGCCCCATAGCCAAACTCTACTTCACCAAGACTGGACATCTCTAAGTTCATTTTAAATTTTTAATCCAAACCTGTAATGAAAATTAATCAGTTGTTTTACAAGTGACTCAGCAACTATCAGTTACTACTCAAATGTTCTTGAAAGTTGACAAGAGCTGCAATTCAATTTATTAAATCCTGTGTAATAAAACATGTTAACATTATAACTTAGAATGATTTCCTTTCACATAGCACTTTTCAGAATGTAAAATATTTTATTTTGAAGTTCACAATGTCTTTGTGGGTGGGCACTGTTCTATGAAGAGAGATATTAGCTCTAACTGAGGCAGATGAGAAGGTGAGACTTGGGGAGTTCATGTTGTCTGACAGGAGCATTCTGGGGAGAAGCTGAGACCTTCATGCACAACATTTTTAATATGAAAATTTATGACTACTCTGTTGTCATTATCAACATTTTTATCTTGATCTTTCCTTCCTGCCTTTGAAGAGGACAAAAAGAGAGACCACTTTCCTTCCTTCCCTCCTTCCTTCCCTTCCTTTCTTTCTTTCTCTCTTTCTTTCTTTCTTTCTTTTCTTTCTTCTTTCTTTCTTCCAGTGTCAGCTGTCTCTCTGCTTAGAGGGTATGAGTTCAGGGAGATCACTTTCGTTTATTGTCCATCTCTGTGCTGTTATCTGCAGGCCAGGAAGGAAGTGAGGCAGAGGCCCAGGAGCCTTCAGCACTCACAGTAAGCTGTCTTCTGCTTGCCCACTGCTTGCTGCCCTTGCTGCTCTGGTAGTAAAAGTCCCAACCGGAAGGCCAGGCCACACCCCTTGAGCATCTCTTGCTAAGACACAAATCCCTTGATCATGGGGAAGGCATTTCTGAATCAGTGTCAATAGAGAAGGAATCCCCAGTTCCTCCGGACTTCACTTTCTTTGCAGTACTGGAGTTCAAACTCCGAGCCTTGAGCACACTAGGCTGATACTGGCTACTTTAATAACCTTAAAGTGGACTACAAGAATGTCACCAATAACATGACTGCCACCAAATCCAACAACCAGAACATCTTTGTTTTTCTCCATAAAGTTCAAGCAACTATCAAGCAAAAACTGTGACTTTTTTGGCAATCTTCATCAGCTGGACTTTGACACATTTCCTGATGATAGAATCTGTCTACTTAGTTCCAAACCTTAGTAGGAAACAAGCACCATTTTTTGCAAGGAAAACACCTATGAAAGGGTCGGCCTTTAGGGCTGGGCCCACATGGGCTTTTGTATATTGTTGCTCGTGCCACTTTTGGTCCCACTGGTGACTATAGAGCTTTCTGACAGCACTGTGATCATGACATTTGTCCATCTTTCAGATGCCACAGACTTATTTCTTACTTACAAAGAAACTCACCCAAAAACAAGTTATATAACTTGCTAGATATTGCACACTTAAGACATAGAGTGGAGATTCAATCCTAGGCCTATTGATAACTCCTAAACACTCCTATGACAGAGAGAATGCAGCTGAGTAGAGATGGTACAGTGATGACTGAGCAGACTCACAGGTTCATTTAGGGAAGCAACTTGGCTATAAGCTTCAGTGAGGTTTGGTTTACAAAGAAAGAATTATTGTAAACTGTCAGGACTATACAGCAAAAAAACATACTTAAGCACTGGGAATCTGAGAATGAGATGCAGGTACTGACAGCAAATTACTTCTCTATCTTCCCTTTTTCCTCGGTGATGAAGTGGAAATAAAATATGATGGGTATGATAATGATACTCCCCTGTTTCTTTAGGTCATTTCCGTTTTGTCTTTTATTCTAGAGTAATTATTATTGGTAACCCCTTTTAGACCTCAAGAGCTCACCAGTGTGAATAGTAGATTATATGGTAAGGAACATATGTAGTTTCTGAGCTATCAGTGGCTTTAAATGAGAAAAGTCTATATGTTGTGCTATAAATGGAGTGTGGATTCTAGTTGCTAGCTCTTTTACTTTGATTAAATTATTAAAATTATCCCAGTTTTGTATCTTTCATCTGTAAAATGGTGAAACCAATATAAATCATGGGCATTTATTATGAGGACTACATGGTGTGCTTGGAGTGACTCTACATAAAATTTCTCTCCACTCTTCATTTCTAGTATTTATTTAACATTAAATGCATACTGACAGTTGCACCTTTCCATTCACACTGCTTCTCTTCCAAATTAGATAAATCTGTCAGCAGTCATATCAGATGTTACATCATTGCATGTCTCCAATTATTCAGTATGCTCTTGTAGATGATTTTTCATGTAATAAGCACATGTTTATAATGGATCTGCCTATTAATTGATCATATTGAAATATTTAACCATCAGTAAGATACAATAGTACTGTGGATTCAATATCAATGCGAGAAAGTCATCCACCCAAATCTTTGCATTTAATAGAAGATAAAACTGCACACAAGGAAAAACAAATCTTTCTCTCTTGGACATAAGCACATCCCCCTTGTTCCAATGCTTCTTTATACTATTAGAGTGTTTTTAGCAAACAATTGTAAAAATATTTTACATGAATATGGTGCATTGCAGCAAGAAGACTTCCCACACACTCTCTCTTTCTGATCCTCTTATCTGTTATTCTCAAGTGTACCAAGAATTCCGTAAGAGTTTCCAAGTTCCTTAAAGAAACACTACATTGTATCTTAAAGCAGGAGCATATTTGGTTTAGCTATAGAGAAAATAAGGTTTCAGGTTAAGGTTTGCAGAAAGATAGATTTGTGAGGCCTTTGCAGCCTTATCCACTGATCTGCATAGGAGAAGGTTAGATAGAATATTCTTTAAAATGTTTAAAAGAGAGCTAAGGAATTAGGTAGAAAATTCTCATCATGGGAGACAAGGTGGAATCCTACATACCAGACTGAAATCCTGGGCGTGATGTAGACTCATTTCCATGTACCAGATTCAAGGTCAACATGGCAGAAAAAGAGGTTTCACAGGGCCATGGGAATTCAGGCCAGAGCACATGACTTAACTCCAAGTCTAGCCAGAGAGGAGCAGCTGCCATTGGCATCCCCTGCTCTTGCTAGGATCACCACAGAGGACAAGTCTGACTGCCAGTGGGTCAGTCTGGGTTGTTCCAAAGGCATCAGGGTATTCGTCCTCCTATTAGGTCATTTGAAATAAACACTTCTGGCAGATTCTGTAGAGTCTACATACTGGCTTCCTTTTTTATTATAATTTGATAGAAAGCAGGATATTGATTTTTAAAGTAAAAGCAAGAAATACTTGGAAAGGTTTTGATCATTTCCATTAACTTTATTAGGACTATAACAAATAAGCCATCTATTAAAATTAGAACATTCATATAGAAGAGACAGAGTCATACGTTAAATTTTATTTTTTTCCAACTCTGCCTCTCACCAAGCACAGTATTCTACTTATCTGTACTTCTAAAACATTTTCACATTCTATTAGTTTTCTAATCTTCTTACTTTTATCATAAATAATTCTACTTATAAAAAGATTATTAGTTAGCAGTGAATCAGACTTCAGGAAATATTCAAGTTAATCAATATGCTCTGGGACTGTTAACATTTTCTCCATCTCCCACTTGAACACATTTTTCTATAAACAGTATGAGATAGCATTTAAGGATAACTCAGGCTCAGTTATGAGTCATGCTGGGATAAGTGCAGTACGAGGTAAAGCTGAGACATGGCCAGATGAAAACCAATGAAAGTAACTCTAGTTTATTTAATTCTGTATCCAAAGGCTTAGGGAAGGGTTCAAAGTATGATAGGTGCTGAGAAAATCAATGAAGGAAAGGAGGAAATAGGAAGGAGCAAATGAATGATAATGCTGAAGGATATGTGTGTTACTTGCAGCAAGGTGAGTAATGTCCAAAGAGATCAAGGCCAATGGCTCATTTTTGGCAGTGATAACAAAGGATCAGGTCAAACTGTGGCTCATGAAATGCATCCCCATGGTAGGAAAGGGTACACAGCTTTGTGTTGAAGAAAGGCAGATGGCAGGAACAACATGTAGATCCTAATAATGTGCACTAGAGTTGAGTTTAGGACTCTTACCTCACTGTGGAATGAGAGAAGACACAGACATATGGAAACAAGAGGGTTTGTCTTGGAGGTAAAGATCAAAGCTGAAGTCTTACAGACTTCAGAGACTCGTGGCTCATCAGAGTTGAAGCAGATCAGTGACAACAAAACTCACTGATGACCCCTAACCTTAGAAGTTGCTTCTTTTTTCTATTTTGATAAGGATTGGCTAGGCACTGGGAAAGAAGTCAAGCCAGAAGTGAAAGGTTTCCAAATGTGGTAGCAAAAAAGAAAAGAGGGGCAATACCAGAAAAGTTCTTCTAAGTATACATGTTCTTTCTCATCATCCAGGATAAAGAAATGTTACCCAAAGTTAAAGGTATGCCATAAATCAGGCACCAGAAAATTTAGACCTATACACCTGCCTGTAATCCCTATGATTATTTTGTAGATTAGAGTCCATTTCTCCCCATTTTGTATATTTGAAGAAACTGAATTTTCATAAAGGTAATGACAGAGATGCTTGGCAAGTCTAGCTCTTTCCCAAGCTCACAGCATCTTCCACCACCCTAAGGCTCTGAGAAAATCAGTCTGTGAAGACAAATGGGCAGGAAAATAGATCCCATGAAGAATGTTGGCTATTTCAGAAACCCCAGGGTTTGGTACGCACAGCAAGGTATTGCTGCAGTCATCATTGTCTTTCTGTTTCGTGGACTGATATTTTGCTAGCATCTCTAGCATTCTAGCATACAAACTGAGGTATTATGAGTCAGCAAAAAAAGAAAATCAAGTTATTTTTAAGTCAAACTGACCATTAATATTATTTATATATTTTGAAGGGAAATAGATGTCATTTGCTTCTTTAATCTAGCCATATGCTATATGTATATCCCATAGAATGTCTTTAGTATTAAGTATTAGCTCCAGTGCTGCAGTATATAGATTCATACAGACAAGGGTTAAAGTATTAGAAACTATCTTAAAGCTACTTGGAAAGTTAACAGCCAATAAAAATCTGTTTTGGTGAAGTAATGCTTTTTGCTTAGGTTTCATTGGTTGGGTCTAAAATTCCTGTTTCTAGGAGTTGGAGGACAAGATTCTCTGCAACCAGAAAGAACTGGATAGTCTCCAATTGCTTATATAAGATATTTTATGATCACTCAGTAAAAGCAAGTCCCTTCTCAACTTGCTAACGGCCACCTTGAATTATTTCCCAACAACATTCAAACACAAACTGGACTGCAGGGGTTTCTCTTTGTTTCAAAAGAAAGCCAACATACGAGATTAAAAAGTGCTGAGTTAATTTTGCAGTAGTTACATTTAAGTAGAGGAAAGTACATCGAACTACTAGCTAACCTGCCTTCTTCCTCATCCCAGCCTGGAAACACTCATGTATACAACCTCACACCACTACTTACTGCTTGTAGAGCTTGGTTCCTTTAGTTCCTGCTCTCTTTTTTTAAGACTGTAAATTTCTTAGCTGACAATGATAATAATCATGTCAGTCCCACCTACTTCACAAAGATTTTGCATGAAGGGCATCTTGTTAAACACTGAATGTGCAGAGTTCTGGGAGATATAAATGTCTACCTCATCTTCCAGGGTTTTCCATAATTTTAAGGAAAGATGACATGAATAACGTCTTATTTTGGAGGCAATGTTAGCACCCTTTATAAGCAGGCATGGAAAGACTCTTAGGCAGAAGTGATACTTCCATATGTTAAAAAATCCCAGGAGCTGAGAAGTCAGTCTGTCCTTTAATGCTATGAAGAAAAATGCAGACTTTCTTTAGGTAGAGTTCTGGAGGCTTAATTATCTAATTTGAATATTGCTCTTATCATTGTGAAATATAAATGGGCTGTCCTTCACATTGGAAGTTTAACATCTGCCATCAAGTTCCTGGCTTTGAAATGAGTAGCCCATGTTACCTTGCAATGTCCAAGCATCTAAGTGCACAACCCACTGAGCAGGCACATCTGCATCTCTGAGTCTGCTCCCATCTTGGCAAGAAAAAAATGCAACAGATTCCTTTTCTAGGGTTTGAGCTAGTTATAGATCTTAACATATTTAAAAGCAAAACTTCTAATACTCTTACTCTCCAACTTCCACCTTACAAATCATTATGCTGTCCATCTTTGCCAATGGCAATCCCACTTTTATTTCAGAAAAATAAGACCTTCAGTCTACCTTGTTTCCTCTTCTTCTCTCCACTCAACTTTGAATCCATTGACAAATTCTGTGGGACTAACTTCAAAATATATGCATAATCCATCTCCCTTTTCATTATTTCTTCTGCTACCACTTGGCTTGAAACTGTTGCCATTCCCCACCTCAATTATTGCAATAACATGCTAACTACTTTCTGTTTATGCTTTTGTTTCTGTCTAATCTTTCGCTAACACAGCAAATTGACTAGCTCATCTAATAGAGCAAGTAAACAATGCTACTTTTTTTGCTCCAAACTCTGTTAGTCTCATCTTTCTCATAAAAGCCCAAGCATGCAAATTGGGGTACTATGTGATCTGATACGGTCCATCCCTACCACCTTTCTTTACCTTGTCTCCTATTGCCCATTTCTGCAGCTTGAATATGTCAAGTATAGTTTCACTCCCACCTAAATTCTCAAACTTTTGACCTCAGATGGGGAATTACACTATCTGTTCCTCTAGTTCTCAGACTGAATGATACCGGAGCACAGGAGGGAAAGTCAGCTTATAATTTAGAAAGATTTCTCCAGCACAAGTGGAAGAGAATGTGTTTGTGAAGGAACCAACCAAACACTGTATTCTCCAGCATACAAGTGACAGTTATTGGGCCTTCTTGGCATTCAGAATGATGTTAACCAATTTCTACAGTAAATCTCTTATCTGCATCTCTCGTCACCTGTTACCCTGACTGTAGACAAATTTTGACAAATGAGCAAATTACTCTTGGGCACAAATTAACAAGTTAACTCATATAGGTTGCAAAGAACATATTTCATTGATTTCAGATGGGCAGGATAAAAAGAAGTGGTCTAGTAGAATCAGCTCACCCCAGATCCTCATAAGAAACAATATGGCACATGTTTAAGAAAAAGTTACTTTGATACTTGGTAAAATGATAAGGAAGATAGTATTCATGACTACTGCAAGAGGCACAAGACTATTGCAATAGAGGAGAAATAGATAATCTCCAAATACAAAGCAGACAGTGGAGGACTGAGCGCCAGGGGGAATAGTGAAGGAATCAATGGATAGAAAATCTCTAAGAGGATACAGCCAGGTAGGGGGATTCTTGCTAGACTGATTAAGCAAAATTCTTTGTAAAAATGAACTGGGTACAGGGTCCAAGGACTTGGGCTTTCATAAAAGATGGTTCAGAGAAGCCTGACTAAAAGGCCTTGAAGGAGAAAATCTTTGGCACCTAAAAAGTCATCTAAGAGCCCATCTACTTCCAAATATCAATAATTAAATAAGCTTCTATTTAATTCAACACTAGACATTCCAAGGACCTTTCTCTAGGCACTGTTTTAAATATGGAGGAAATAAATTCAAACATGATACAATCCTGACTTGGGAATTTCCACTCTTATAACGAGATCAAAGAAGAGTTAATAATGACCATGTAATAAGCACAGACTGTAAAAGGAGGATGAAGAACCCACTATGGAACACAGTGTAGAGAACAAACTAATGCTGTGTAGAAGCAAAATGAACAGTGCTCAAGGAAGTCTTCACTGAGGAGGATGCTTTGTTTTGGGTTTTGACATAAAGGGTGGGGGTTTTCAGGTTAGCAAAAAGAATTGGGGAAAATTGTTCAAAGTAAAAGTGACAACACTTAACTGGTATAGAAATGTAAGATAACAAATGTGACAGCTTACTGAGAAGTGGGAGAGGTTGGATCCAGCCCTGGGTACCCGCAGGGACAAGGAAATCGATAGAGGTAGTGGTTACCTAGAACCAAACTGGGAAGGACATTGTACTATGACACATGGTACTTGGGCCTGACCCTGTGGGAGAGAAGAGGAGGGAAAGGCAAGCATTTAGTTTAGAGAGATTTCTAGGGCACAAGTAGAAGACAATGGATTGGAGAAGAAACTGATCAAAGGCAAACAGACTAATTTGACAATTTCTAAAGTCTAAAAAAAAAGAATGTTTCAAGTCAGATTGACTTATGATTTATAAATCTCATGCTAATTACAAAGGTACAATGGATTTAATAATGACTCTCATATATTTAAGTATTTGTATGACAGTACTGGTGTTAACAAATATAAAGAAAAATAGAAAAAAATAAAAGCAGGTTGGCTGTAAAGTATGTAGTCATTTTCTTAGGATGTACTGAACCTAAGGTGCTTGAGGGACTCCCAAGCCTAGGTGTCCAGTGACATGCAGATCTGTGTGTGGGTAAGTAGCATAGAAAGAGTTAGAAATTGATAATGAGAATTGCAATTACTGAAATAGAAATAAGGTTTTGGGTCACAGAGGAAGGAAAGGAACACAGGAAGGATATCGTATGAAAAGACAATGGAAAGGGACCTGGATGCATTTGTGCTTCAAAAATAGCACTGTGTGTCTGATAAAGAAAGCTTCATGTTTATGTTATACAACCCAACTGTTCCTAAGGAGGATGTGTTAATTGAATGAGATAGGTTTGGATAAGCAATTTAGGGGATGCAAATTTGCTGAATTACTCTGCAAATTTGAGGGAGAAGAATTGAAATTTTTTGATTAAATTAGGGAGGAAGAAAGCAGAAAAGGAAGCAAGATGCTTAGGGAAGAAATTAGAGAGACACTCATGGTAGGAATTTTAGGGGAAAAACATTCCAGAAAGGCTTTGAAGTTCTATGTTGTGGTTTAAGTTCCCCTCACCAAATGAAAAGTCAGGAAATCCACAATTCACTGATGTTTTATCTGTAGATTCACTGGCATGGAGTGGGAAGAAAGAGGGATCAGTTTTTGAAGAAGAAATGATTTCCACTTTTGGCTATTAAGTGCAATTAAATAACAACATTTGTTTATAAGTGGTGAGAGCCAAGATCCCAAGAACTGACACAAAAACTTGTGTGGAGGGTTTCCTATGCCACTAGGAACAGAAAGGTCCGAATTTACCCTGTGTCACACAGTATTGCTCTGCATAAAAGATACACACAAACACAACACATTTGCGTAATGAATTTCACTAGCTAGCTGTGTGATCTCGGGCAAGTTGCCATTATTTATCCATATGCTGACTCATATACACATGCCTCTGTATTCATATATCAAATTCAGAGTCAAAATGATAGTCTCATTGTGATGCTTAGCATGACCATCCTGTCAGTCTGTATATTTCACCACCTTTCTACATTCAGTGCCATGTGTATATGCAGTGTTGCTACACTACTACTGTACAACTCAAAATAATACAGGAAGGATACCTGTATTTTTTTAAACCTACCAATGTCTGATTTTAGAAAACGACAATTTTGATTTTATAAAGTTTTCTTCAGAGCCAAATCAGGCAAAATAGATAAAAGAAGCTGAAAATTATTTCCATGATATAAAAAAGTATCAAAAGGCTTATCTATAAAAATTGATAGCGCAAAGCAGACCTTGTGTGCATTCTGCAGGCAGCTGGCATCAACTGCTCTGTGTATCTCAGGGGATGCCCTATTTTATGCTGCAGATACTGCAGAGAGGCAGGTGTGGTTTCTAATGCAGAAGCAAGCTGTCTATGAATATTCATAGACACACTCTAGATAAAATCCTCTAATAGTTTTCTGGGAATTGTTAAAATAGCAAACATAAATTGTGAGCTAACTAGATATAAGTTAAGGAAGGATATTGAGATCTTTAAAAATGAATATATACAGCACCCCATTTCCAAAGTCTTAATCATAAAGCAAGTCACCTCTGAATCAATCTCCTCTGAGCTAAGGGACTTGTTACTTGAAGTAAATTGCTAAGAAATAAGAAGCACAATTCACAGGCAACTACAAAGCGATAGAGTCACATTCTTCTTTATGCAGAAAAGCAGTTTATTTCATTACAAGCACTTACATAGTTAGCCAGGGAGGGTGAGAGGCCTGCTGGTCACACAAAGTGGAGATGATATCAAGCTAGTGTTCAAAGACTAACTCCTAAAAAAACCGAGCAACTCTTATCTAGGATTAATTTAATTTTAAAAACAAATAGAAGCTATCAATTCACCCTTCTCAACTTGACAGTCTACCTGAAGCACAGCTGTCAGGTAAAATCATATACCTTTATAATTTGATGGTCCCAAGGTTTAAAATAACACAACCCAAACCATTGCATGTAAAGGAAAATAATAATATGAAAACAGCTCAAGAAATACATTAACAAAAAAATACACGGGGAAGGAGAACATGTTGCTTTGACTAAACTGAAGAAAGCAAGAGGAGACTGGTTTACATAGAAAAATGTGCATCCTGGAAAGTCAGGTGTGAAGATGGCTCAATTTCCCCCAATTCCTGAATAAAACAAACATCTTGCCATACTTATGCTTCATGGCTCAGCACTTACGTCACTTGGTTCTACTCCTTGCTTACACAGCTTTATTTAAATAAGTCTGAAAAACTTGGGGATATAGCTTAAGAAGAAAAATAATCACACATGAAATTCTCCTTTCTGTAGCTACTTGAGACCTAGTTTGTTACCAGAAAATTCCTGAAGAAAAATTAAATATATGTCTGTGGCTTTGCTGAACCCAGTGCTCCAGTTAAACCCTCACTTTTCCAGCTAATAGTATTCTTGGTGGTACTCATTATGGAAGCATTGCCAAACAAAGTTTGTATGTCTCTAAATGAATCTAAATCTTAAAATCAATCTCAGGGTTGATGGAGGGTAGTCTAAAATCATGAGGGTAAATGTATCTAGTAAATGTATCTAATCCTTGTCCTTCTAGACTCAATCTTCCTTCAGCGTCTTCATCATCATATATGTTCTCTGCCACCTGCCTCACTTGCAGAATATTGTCTTTGGATACAGAATAAATCAACAGTATTCATTGGGATTCCAGGAAAAGTCAGCTTAAACTGTTTGACCACCATAAATAAAGGACAACTCAGGCAGGCCATCTTCTGCATCATTTTGGGACTGTACTTCTCCAATTTTACTTAAATTCCAGACATTCAGTCTATGATCAGTACCACTAGAAGTCAGAAGAGTCTCATCATGAAGTAGACACTGAGCCTGGAATATCCTTCTGTGATTCAGAGGAACACAACTTAAGTTTCAGATTTCTTAGATCTCACAAAGCAGCCTTCTTGTCAGCTGACCCTGTGGTAAGAATGAACTCACTGTAATTACTGAAAGAGAGACAGTTCACTTCCGCATTGTGAGCATCAATTCTGCTCTTTGTTAGGTCAAAAAAGACCCATGGTGAAGCCAACAAGATAACCAGCCACAAGAAAATGTAAAATGGAAGTTTTATTGCTTCCAATGAACACACACCGGGGTTATAAATCCAGGAGTCTGTATGGTGGTGACTGGGCAGAAAGAGACAAACCAAGGTCACCTGATGGGTTAAGTTCCACTTTCCTAAGTAAGGTTTTTGTTTCTCTGAAATAGAGTCACTTGGTCAAGGTTGAGTTAAATTCTACTTTCCTAAGTTAGGTTTTTGTCCCTCAGAAATGATGTGGGCTGTCTGCCCTGAAGGGGGTGCTGTATTTCCTCCTCACAGTGGCTAGTTTGGAAGTGTTGTTTGAAGGAATATCCCAAATCACAACTTTCTGATCATTGGCAGCTGATCCAGAGTCTTGTAGAGCAGATGCCAGGAAACATCTTCTGCTAAGATTGTCTTCCCATCCATGACTTTTCCCTCCTTTGGAATGGCACTGATGTCCCATCTGTGGGTGGTGTGGTCATCTGAAAAACTGAGTAAGCACCCACTAAGTCTTGGATTCCAAGAAAGCCCATCACCTCCTGTTATGGGTGTGTCTAGATGTCCCCCAGAGCCTCATGCAGTCAGAGGTGTGCCTTTTCAATGAGGGCTGGATCTAGAGTGTGTGATGCTGGGATTAAGGGTGTGTGATTACTAAATTAGTCCACTGGTTGGTTTGGCATAGTCCTGGCTGGGGATAGTGCGAAGGCCCACCCTGGGTGTGAGTGCTACTCACCCTAAGGACATGTAGCCTGGATAGAATATAAGGGACAGAAAGAGGGCTGCTGTCATCACTTGCTGCTGCTGCTGCTGGTCCTCCTCTGCCTCCTTCGTACTCTTCGATGCCTCTCTGCCTTGTGCAAACCCGCCTTGGAGCCAGCCAATTACAGGGTGAAACCTCTACAAACTATGAGCTAAATAAACCTTTCATCCTTTAAGTGTTGGGTATTTTGTCACAGCAATGAAAAAAAGTAACTAACACACCTTCTTTCTGATGTCTGTGGAGACGCAAGTCTGACCTGCACTCTCCATGAGTGTGAGTTCAAATGATACTTTGTATAGTCAAAAACAACAACATCACTGGATGGAATCTTTGTTGCAATGATGACAACCGAAAGCTTTCACTCTAAAATCAGGAACAAGACAAGGATGTCCCCTATCACCACTGAAAAAAGATGCAAGCGTTCTGGGGCATAAAATAGGCCCTGTTTAGTTCTCCTTTGTGGTTGATCTTGATTTCTATTGCAATTTTCCAACAAACAGAGCCTAAACTTCCAAATTCTCTTTTCCCACAGTTGTAGTGACATCATTCTGAGCATCACCATTAAGGGGCTGTTCACTGGCTATCACTGGGTGCTTTTGTTCATCCCACATGTATATCCCCAGCACAAGTCAAATAAATTCTAAAATCTTTCCCTTCTGGTCTGGTTATATCTGGAAGTCACTGTGCAGTTAGGCTGGACCATTCCAAAGCATGGGTCATCACCACATCATAAAGAAAAAGGATGTTCTTTTTCCACATTTCATATTTTTGGTTGATCACATGTTCTTCCCCTGCATTGTCAAAGACTGCTTCCTTGTCAGCCATGGTGCAGGAAAGTCAGGAGGACCCTGGGCCTAGTGATCAGGAAGGGCCCGGAGGCTGCAGGCCCACGTGCTTAAGACAATGTCTATAATTGAATGTTTCTGGATCTCCAGAAAGAGTCTCAAAACAGCCTCACTCCCTGCATAGTGTTTATTTTCATAAAATGATGCATTAAATGATGTCATTTTTTTCTCCTAACCATGACCTGACCTTTGCACACGTTGTGAAAAATACAACATTGAGCAAAGGAAGCCAATATACATTTTATTCCCAAATCCCAAATTTGAAAGCACTGTTGCAAGAGTTATGTTATCTATCATGCAAATAATTTTCTTTATACAAATTTATCTATATACCCATCTATCTCACACAAACAATGCCAAATAATGAATATTTACAAAAAATTCTAACCAGCATTCTTTTATTTCCATTTTGTTTTATCTTTTTTCTCTCTTCCCTTTAAGTTGATATTTCTAATTTAGTTTGATTTTCTCCAGTAATTTGAGAACCAATACTCATTTAGCATTGTTTGGGTGGTTACCTCAAACTCTTAAAACTATAATAGAAATATATTGTTCCAATAATTAGGGTCAGGAATGGAAAATGTTAATTGCCTCCTATTTAAATGGAGTTTTTAAGTTTTCCTAAACTTTTTTACTTTTGGTGCTATTTTCTTGGATTTTAGTCTTACTGCATGTCTTAATTAGTTGCTTGTTAGGTTTTCTCTTTGTCCATTGGATGACAGTTTCCCAGATTCTTTGGTTCTCTCCAAATCAACTAAATCATACTCTATTGGAACTGATCTGAGAGTAGGTATTTTGAACATGTACTTGAAATATGCCATTTAAGTTTTTGTTTTTTAGGGAGATATTAGTTTACTTTAAACTTTGTTATTAAAGTTCTGTTTCACTGACATTGTGCTTTTTTTTAGAAATTAGGCTACCTACCAACTTTTCTACTATTACTACTTAATTTATGAATTTTATTTTTTTGTTTCAAATGCAAACTATCTGTAGATTGCTTGTCTTTATAAGAAAATGTTCACATTTTAAATTGAGATTTTGTATACCATAATCCTATCTTAGTGTTCTAAATTTCTGCCATTACAATATATTCTCCTGAGTCTGAGACAGATTTGTAAAAAGGATATAAGTACACTGTAAAATTAATTTTACAAAACTTTATGACTCTAGACATCTCTTGTACAAGTATGTTAGGACTGGCTTTCCAAAATTAGTAAGTGAAGGATTGATTAATGAATAATTGATATTTGGGCGAACAACTAGAAATTTAGTCAAAATAAATTTGTTTCCTTCATTATCAACGTATAATAAAATAAATCCAAGTATGATTAAAATGCCGTTTAAAATAAGAATAAAATGATAAAAATGAAGTGAATTGGTAATTTCTCAGTGTGACACTAGGAAAAAGCTCTAAAGAAAAGCGATGATAACCTTATGGGTAAAAAATAGTGTTTATTTTAGCAAATAAAAATTACAATGTTAAAGTTAAAATTCAAAGTAATGAAAAGTAAAGAGTGAACTCACTGGGTTCCAGGAGTTTACACTATGCATATCTCAGGGAAAAGGCTGGCTCTTGATCAACTTCTGAGGAGGAACTTTCAAGTCCTTGAAACATTTTGCTTGCTAAGGGTCCCTTGTATACCTGGGAGCCCTGGGTGTGAGCAGATAATTTACACCCACAATGTGACTCATGAGAAACACCCATTTTTGTTCACTTGGGTCCCTGAATGATGATGCTAAGGGGTGCTGTGCCACTTTGGCCTCTGTGTGAGGGGAGGAAGGCTGGAGACTGAGTGAGTAAGGTCAGTCATGCAAGTGCTCTGTTCCTATGTGACAGACCTCCAATGAAATGCCTGGACTCCAAGACATAGCTGCTATGGATTGTATCTAGATGTCTTTTCAAAGCCTCATGCTCCTGTAAGTGGTGCTCTTGGGAGTGACTAGACCATGAGTGTATGATACTGGGTCATGGGTGTGTGATAGTGGAATAGTCCATACATTGATTTAACAGAGTTCTGAGTTCTGTGTGTGAATGATGGACTTATTGAAGAGGGATGACCCACTGTAGGTGTGGGTGCCACCAACCAATAGGCTTATATCATGGATGGAATAAAAGGGAAATAAGGAAGTCTTGCTGCCTCCTGGTTGTCACACCATGAGCTGCTTCCTGCCTACCTTGCCATGGACTGTTTCTCCTGTGCCATGCCCCTCTGCCATGCTGCCCTGCCTTGGAGCCAGTTGACTATGGTCTGAAACCTCTACAAACTGTGAGCTAAAAATAAACCTTTCCTCCTTTAACTTTCGTGTGTCAGGTATTTTGTTCTAGCAATGAGAATGTAACTAAGATGATAGGCGAGCTTGCCTGTTACCTATACTTCACACTTTATCACTGTTGAGACAATTAAGTGCTGTCTGTAGAACCCCATTGACCTAACACAATTAGATGTGTCTCCCTGGTTTTTCCTTATGTTAGTTTCCTGTCACTGTAAAAAAGTACGTGAGACCAACAACTTAAAAAGAAAAAAGATTTACTTTGGCTCACAATTTCAGAGTTTTTAGTCCATGGTTCCTTGGCCTCATTGTTTTGGGACAGACATCCTGGCAAGGAACATGCAGTGGGGCAAAGCTACTCAGTTCACTTCCAGACAGGAAGAGCGAGCAGGGGCTGGAGTGACAATATCCACTTCAAGGACATCTGCCCAGTGACATAACTTCCTTCCACTAAGCTCTACCTCTTAAAGTTTTCCCTGCCCCCAATAGTAGCACCAACTGCGATGAAGTCCTTTGCACATGGCCTTTAGGGGACATTGAAGATCCAAACCATAACATTCCACTTTGGCCCTTGAAGACCCATGTCCATCTTACAATGCAAAATCCATTCATTCTATCTTCAGTAGTCCCCAAAGGCTCAACAGTTTCAACATCGCTCAAAAGTTCAAGCCCAAAGGCTTCTCCAAGAATCAAGGCAAGCTCACCTGTGACCTCCTTTGAAAATAAAACAAGAAAATTTTTAAAATAAGTTATATACTTCTAAGATATCAAAGTGGCACAGGGTAAACATTCTCATTCCCAAAGAGAGGAATAGAGAGGTAAAAAGAAGGATTGGACCAAAGCAAACTAAAATCCAGCAAGGCAGGCATGAAATCCTATAGCTCAGTGTCTGGCAGCTGGGCCACAGGGTGGCAGGATGTGAGCTCCAAGTTGCCTGGGGAAGCCCTGCCTCTATGAGTTTGCTCACTGTCTCACACATGACCCCTCTCACAGACTGACTTTGATCTCTGCCTGCTGCTTCCCTCAGTAGCTGTTCCATGTTCTTGCCACCTCCAACTTCTTGGAGCTTCACTGCAGCTTGGTTTCACTTCCTAGCTTCAGGTGTTATCCACTCAGGTCACTTGCAGGGTACTCAGTCCTGCCACAGATTACCTGGATTCCCAAGCTTTTCTTTGAAATCTTGGCAGAAGTCTTCATGACCTCATAACTTTTGCATTCTTCATTGTCTGACTAATCACACCTCCTGGATGACATCACAGGTTGTGACCAGTGGAAGCAGTAGATGGGCTCCATTGGACAAGAAATCCAAGGGTCTCCGCTTGCCTGGACAGCTGAACAAATCCCAGAGAAAAAGCTTCCCCGTGGAAACAGGGCACCACTGGACTCTTTTCACAAAGCAAAGCCTTTCAAATGAGTATACACTTTTATAGCACTGAGCCTATAACTGTAACAGTAAGACCTTGCCAACTCCTAAGGTATCTCTCTATTGTCCCAGTGCAGAGTACTCGGGTTCTTTTTAATGGCATTAAGCTCTTTAACACCTGCATCATCCTTGACCACAAATTTAAATGACTTTTTTTTTGGTAGCCAAACTGTAAGTTTTTCAAATCTTTCTCCTTTGCTTTTTGCTCCCAATTACCATGATAAATGTGGCTAAAAGCAGACATCAATATCCATGCCACAGCTTGAATGTTATGCTGTCTCAAAATTTCCATTACCAGATTAATTAGTATCTTTAAACTCATCTCCACACAAGGTCTCAGGAGATGGACAGAATGTAGACAAGTTCTTTGCCAGAATGCAAAATGAATGGTGTTTAGTGCCATTCCCAATAGAGCCTTTCTTTCTATCTTAAACCTCCCAAGCACAGTGCACACGGTCTACATTCCTGGCAGCATTCTGGTCTTCTGATCCTCCATCAGAACTGCCCATTAAGTTCTGTTTATAACATTTTAGGTCGTCTCTAGGCTACACCTCCTAACTTTTCCAAACTGCAGCTAATCAGTTCCAAGGGCTTCTGAATCACACTGTCTGATATAGTCAAAGCAAAGACCCCACTCCTGGCTACTAATTTTCTGTTATCTTTCCATCACTGTGGTGAAATCTCTGAGATAAACAATTTTAAGGAGCAAATATTTATTTTGGTTCACAGGTTTGGAGGTTTCAGTCCATGGTAGTAGGTTGCATTACTTTGCAGAGGTAAAACATCCAGGTAGAAAGAGTGCAATGGGGCAAACTACCAGGGTACAGTGACACGTGGACACATGCATGCTCGTGCGCACACACACACACACACACACACACAGGAGCTGGGGGGCCAATATTCCCTTCAAGGGCATGCCCAGTGGCCTACTTCCCTTACCTAGGCCCCACCTCTGAAGAGTTTCCACTCCCTCTTAATCTGCTCCCTGCTGGGGAGCACTCAGCACATGGCCTTTGGGGAACATGTAAGGTCCAAACCCTGACACTTGTGGACACAGCCTATATACTTGTTTTCTTATTTTCATCTGTAACATTTGTTGTAATAAATATGAACTCTGACGATGATGGCTTTACTGACTTTTACGGGTTTTTCTAGTAGTAAATCACCAAACCTAAAAGTAGGATTGAGACCCCTGAGAGTTGCTGAGAACTTTGAAAATCTTCTGCAAATGCTTGGCTAATGTTAAAAGAATTACTGAAATTTAAGTTTGGGAGAGGCTACAGAGGAACCCTGGCATATTGCCAGAGCAATTGCTTGAGTCCTAGGTTTCAGGTCTGTTGCTTTATACTTACGGTAGGAGCTGAGTGCCAGAATTACTATACACACAAGACAGGCCTCGTCAGCTATGGGTAACTCAGAAAAGTCCAGAGAGGCCTGGTGTAGAGTTTAGGGGTACAAGTAAGGGTGCAGCTCTGGGCTAGATATTCGGATTTGCTCCTCTTGTCTCTTAGCTCTGTATAAATGGGCAGATTAATGTATCTGAGTAGTGTTACCTCCCTCTCCTGTAACATGCAGATCATACTGAGATGTCTAAATGTTCTCTTAATACATGTACTAGATTAAAACAGCATGAGATACTAGATGAACAAATGTAGCCTATTATTATCACCCAGATTACAATGTTTTGTGGCTAAAAATCCAAAGAAACTTTCACAGGATTGATTAAATTATTTAGCACATTTTTATGAGTTCCTCAGTGACTAATAAAACTAGTTTAGTCTTGCAATATACTTCAAATACATTAAAGCAATATTTAAAAATAAATATAGAAAAATTTAAGAAGGAACCATCAAAAATATTATGATGCAGAGATATAAATGCTTCCACCACAAGGCTTCCATAACTGTCTTTGTCTTGAATATTCACATTTAGGATTTGTCCTTATGTAGTCATACTGCTGCTCCTTTCTTTTATAGAATTATTCCCATGGAGTATATTAACAGGGATGACATTATAGTTGTAAAGGATAATAACATTTTTATGATGGTGCTATTTACAATCATATCATTTTATAACAAATTATAAGTCACAACCCCACACTTACAAAACAGTATGTACAACAGTTAAGTTTTAGGGGCCTGAAATCATTGATTCATCCTCAACAACCTCCCCTGCCACTACAAACTCTAATACATGGCCACTTAAAGTTTCTGAGCATTACTTATTGACTTTATAGAATTTTGTTGATGAAAAGATCTATGTTGGATGTTGGGAGAATTAATTCAGAAAATTCATAAAGATAGGATCATCCCTGGTAGTAATTACCTCAAAAATATTAGTTGTTTTTATTAATGTTATTTCTAAGTAAGCACCATGTGTCTTCTGTCAGGCACTGTGCCAAGTGTGAGAGAACAAGGATTTAAACATTTTAAGATATGGCTAAATGTGGATACATAAAAATGAAAATAAGCGTGTGTTAAAGAGCTTCTGGTTTAGAAAGGAGAACAGACCTATCAGTGCAGCATAGGTAGGAGGACAATCCCACCTGGTGACGTCTACAGAGGGTACTTGTGTGTTGGGAAAAAGTATTCCACATAGACCATGGAGTCAGCCACCAATTGTGTAAAGGTATCATGAACACAGTTAAAGCAACAGTGAAGTTTTAAATAACCGGTAGCTGGAAACTAGGCTGTGGGTAGAAATGAAGAGGGTTGGAGTGGTACCAGGGTCCTGGAGTGAAATAATGTTCTCCCCAACCTCACTGACATTTCTTTAATAGCTTTGATAAAGGCAGAGAATGCGCAGAAATTTGGAGCCTCTACCTTTAAGCTGTGATTCCCCTTAGACTGTGTGGCCTGTTCTATCAGAAGCTAAAATGAATTACTCTTATTGGCAGATGGTGGAGCCTGCGGCAGTTAAGGCTGTCTGGAATGCCTGCATTTGCAATGAGATCTTCCTGATTTATGTCATCGGCAGTAATTAAACTTGCCTTCCTTTGCACCAATGACTTAGAAATGCCCGGCGCTCTGGGCCTCATTGAAGGTGTTTTTTGTTGTCACTGTTAGGTTACCTGGGGACAGTTGCAGATGTGCTTAACCCTCGCTGTGGCCTTTTCAAATTTTCACCTGCAAACCTGAGAGGAAAGAGCTCCTTCCTCCCCTGCTGAGGCACCACTCACAGCCATCATATCTCCATGAACCAGAGTCTGATAATGATACTTTCACCTCGCCTCTCTCTTTGTACCCAGATGGAACTATGACACGATCCTCTCTGATGTGCTTGTCACTGTCTGTTCCCCAGAGCAACAGAAGGGGAGCTGGCCTCTGTCCAGCCATGGAGAAAATAATATCATCACGTGCAATGAAGAATAAAAAATATAGACTTCAAGCCAAAAAATACAATAAACTTTTAACCACACAAAAAGAATGCTATTAATACCAGCATTCCACTTAAGAAATCCATAGATGCTTGAACCAAGATTCTATCTCTCATTTACAATAGCACATTTCATTTGTTACACTGAAGAGCTAGCAGGCCCATTAGGAATGGTGCAGAGAAAGACAATGAAAAGGCACAGAAGGTAGACACCCTCTTTGGCGATCATCTAGCAGATAAAGTTCAAAGGAGTTAACCAGGTAAATAGGCCATCAGGACGTGGCTTTGCGAAAGAGAGATGCACTCTTGAACTACCCCATGAGAGTCATAAGATTAAAAGGAAACTGTCTGCTGGAAGCAATAGAAGATATGAGCATCAACAATACTAGAGCCAGCATCTTTTGTACACTTACTGCATGTCCGATGCTAACCTAAATCTCCTATCTGCCTTATCTAATTCAGACTTCATAGTAGACCCCTGAGGTTGGAACTGCATTATCTTAGTTTGCAAAGAAGGAAACAGTAGAAATAGAGGAAAGAGGGAAGATATTAGCAAAGGCAAGCAAAATAGGGCCAGTTGGGAAACTTTAGCCCATATCTGGGGGTAAGGGACAAGTCAGTTGTGTAAGAGAACAGAATTGATGTTAGAAGGGTGTAAGAGAATTTCTGGTGACCCATCATGGAGGATTCAAGAGTTAAAGCAATGAACCAAAGCAGATATTCAAGCCATTATATTATGTTATATTCCCCCAAGTTATGATAGGAGTCTGCCTAATTACACAGGATTTATGCTTTGTAAATATTTACTTGGTGATCTAGAAAATGTGATTAGTGATTAATAGACCAACTTATCTTAAACTCATGGGCAAGGGTCATTAGGAAAAAAGAAAATTGCCTCTCTTCAAGCATTATATTTTAATTCCAAACAGGAAGATTTATTTAACAGCCTTTGTTATAAAGCTTATCAACATAGTTTGAAAAGTGGGATGACATAAATACAGCGCTGCTCTCACATTGCATGAGCCACACAATAGGACACACAAATTTCTACAGCCCAAACCAGTAGCCAGAACTTCCACGAATGAAGCTTTAAACATATGGCTCAGGTCTTTATGAAAAGACAAAAAGGTTAGCAACTGATGACAAGAGGCTCAATTTAAAACTATGGGTTTTTTCAATTTATTTAGCAGATTCAGAATGAGCTTCCTTTAATTTCTCTCCTATATGCCTATGAAAATTGGCCAAGGGAAATTTACTAAAATCATAGTTTTCCTCTCAAGGGGACAACAGTAGTACATAGTTGTTTACAATTTTTCAGGGAAAATGGACCAGTTTGCCTGACTCCAGGGTAGTTTTACACATACACACACACACACACACACACACACACATACAGCTCCAGCCACACTAAAGAGCCAGCTCACTAAATAAAATAAATCAGTGTTTTCACAAAGGCCATTTGGAAGTGAAGGTCCTAAGTTCTGTTATTTTTTTAAATCATATATAGATTTATTGCTTGTAGTGAAGTTTTATAAATCAAGCTTCATGTTTGAGAGTCCAGATAACTTTGAAAGAAAAGGCAAATAAAACTACCTCTTCTATCTAAGCTAAAAAACTAATCAAAGTTGGGCTGGGGATTTGGCTCAGTGGTTCCGCTGCCTGCCTCACAAGTGCAAGGTCCCGAGTTGGATGCCCGGTACAAAACAACAACAACAACAACAACAAAGTAATCAAAGTTGATATGAATTACCTCAGTACATTGCTTAAGTCTAAGAAGAAACAAGAAGTTATTATAGATATAGATGATATCATGTAGAACTTTTTGAGCAATTTAATTTTAACATACACATCAATGTGTACACATACCTTAAGCATACAAGTCAAAGCATTTTCACAAAGTATTGACATCCATGAAGCAATGATCAATCAGAGAAACAGAATTTATCCAACAACATTCTAGAAGCTCAATTGATCACTTCCAGTCAGTATTTTCTCCTGAGCAATGACATCATGGGCTAAATGTTTTTGTTCTACTTCTACGTTCATACATGGAAGCATTCACAAGCAATAAAATGGTATTTGGGAGGAGGTTTTGGGGACTTATTCAGGTTTAATTGGGTCACAAGGGTGGGGTCCTCATGATGGGATTAGTGCCTTTATATGATAAGACATAGAAGTGCTGGCTCCCTTTCCCTACACATGCACCAAGACGAGGTTTTGTGAACTCAGAACAAAATGGTAACCACCTATGAGACAAAAGAAGAGGACTCAAAATGAAATCTACCATTCTGGAACCTTGATCTTCGACTTCTCAGTCTCCAGAATTATGAGAAATAAATTTCTGATGCTGAAGCCATCCAATACAGATTTTGTTATGACAGCCCAGGAAGACCGTAATAATGTAACCACTATTCTGATTTCTAACAGTATAGATTCCTTTTCCTTGGTTTTAAATTTTTTATCAATATAATTATACTGTGTCAGATTCTTTACCATCTTTTCTTTTATATTAAGAAAAATTCATCCATTTTACCAGATTAAGTAAACTTTTTTCCACTTCTAGCTTGCTAAAAGATTTTTTCTTGTATTTTTTCTACCTCTTTATTTGTTTGTTTTACCCTGAATGATGCTAAATTTCTCATTATTTGTGTGTCTAAATAACGTGATCCCCACATCCATCTGTTTTCCTGCTAAAATGGAGAATGACACTGTGTTAATTTTCAAATGTTACCTTACTCTTACATTCCTATAAAAATACTAGGTTAGTCAAGACATATTCTCTTTTTTCCTGTACTTTACTGAATTCACTCTAAGATTTTATAAGGTTTTTTTTATCTATGTCCAGGAGAAATACTGGCCTGTAATGTCCCTATGAACTTCTGGAATAAAGGATATCAAAAAAGGGGAACTGTTCCCCTTATTCAAAAATTTAAAAGAAGGTATTGGAATCATTTTTTTAAATATTGAAGTCTTTTTTTTCTTTAAGTTTTGGGAGAATTTATTCAATAATTTTTAAAAGATTCAGTACACAATGCAACATTATTATCTGGACAGTAGTATCTACTTTGAATTCTTTTTGCATTATTGTCTTTCTTTGAAGAACACTTTACACTGTCCTGTTGGGCTTTCCTTTTTTTTTCTATGGGTGGTAAAATTTCAATAAAACGTCTGCACACTAAAGGTGATGGTGAAGATGTGGATGATGGACGTGCTGGTTGGTGTTTCATTATCCTGCATCTTTCAGTTATTTGGTCTATTACACCAAATCTAAAATGTAAATGACTTTTTGAACCCCCAAACGAGTTCCATATTCTTTGGTCCAGAAAGTGTATAAATATTTTATAGTAATATTTTTTTTCACTTTTTGATTACAGAATAGCTTGTTGGATCTTGGCTAACTCTGTCAAAGCTATCCATAGAATTGCTGTGATCATTGACAACTACTAGAATTTTTTAGTTTCATTTCTTCTTTCAAGTTCTATCATTTCTGTACGACAAATAGTTGACAATATGAAGACATCTTTCTTGCCTTTCCCTTTCGTAACACAGACTTTTCCTCTCTGTATCTAACATTTCTCCCTTTTTCAGTTTTATCTTTTGCAGATCTTTTGGCACTTTCTTTGTAATCAGTCTCAGTGTCTCAAAAGTGTCCATTTTGTATTGTAAAGGGAATATCACCGAGTTCTGGAGAAGTACAAAAATTATATCTAATGTACTTACAATTAGAAGTTTATAGGTTGCGGCGCAAAATTATAGGTTATTTTCACAAATAAAATAAACACAAATTCATAAAAGAAAATAACTAGACCTTATTATTAGATTTCACTAGAAACAAATATCAAAGGCAAATAGAACGTTCTAAATTTTAAAAGTATGCAAAAAATAGTTAATATAAAACAAACAGACATAGAAGTGTATCTCATGCAAGGAAGAATGGACTGGTTGAAATGACCTGCCCAGCAACCCTCGGGATAGTACGTAAACAAACGCACTGCAGAGTAACGCTCAGGTAAACTGTTACGTGGTCAGTCCTCCATTGCACACAACTTTAAAAATTATCAACACTCTTTAGGAGCGTTAAATCTAGGTATTTTTCTTTAGGAAGAGACCAGCTACATTTCAAGGCTCTTCACTTTCCATTCTAATCTCTTCCGTTCTGAGCAAATGCCAAACGCTGCACTGGTTTCTTTATCTACAGCAGTGGTCCTCCCCTTCCAGAGTTCAAGCCGGAATTCTTAGCTTGTGACCCTACTCAGATCTTCAAGAGCCCCGAAAGCAAAAGGAGTTGTAGCTTTGCATCAGGCAAGTTCACCGCGCTTGGGGCATCTCAGGCGTCCTGTATTTAGTTTATATTTGTTTCCTAGGAAACAAGAGTCCATGGAAAATTCCACTTAGCTTTTGTCAGATTTAGGCTGAGCGCTTTAGTCTCCTGCCCTGTGCAGATTTGGAGTCCACAAATGTGTTAAAAAGGAAATTGGTCATCTCTTCCAGGATGTTCACATCTTGAAATCTGTCGCTCAAACCCTTCATGACTCCTAAATTCATCAGCACTGCTTGCTCTATACCTCAGAAGACTTTCACATATTGACGCCACCAGTCCCAGAATAAGATGAAGCACTGGGCAAACGCTTCACCTTCAAGTATTCCACCCTGTGCTGTGGTTCTCTGATGCTATTAAATCTATAAAAAGAACTGTACTTTATCTGACTTTTCTAGTCGGTCTTAGGGGAAACACTAGTCTGTTATGAAATTCTTCCTCCTACCCAGAGTAGAAGTCCTGACTGGGCTTTTTGTGTAAATAAAATATATCCCATTCTTCATCTTTTTTTTTAAACTTCTATGCAGAATTTGCTTTCATATGTTCTGAATATGCAGCCAATCAGTTTTGCTCTGGGCATCTTTTCATATAGACAAAAGCTAACAAAATAATTTTGTTTCAGAGGAAAGGAAATTTTATTTCCATATCCTGTGATGTATTTTATCTTTTCCAGAAAATTCTAGGTATTTTAAATTTATAACCAAAGGAGAGAAGCCATTAAAGCTATTTTTCTATAAATGTTAGTTTTAGGACAACATGATAGCTGTATTTATTACTTCTGAATTGGCACTTCTTTACTGATGTTTTATGCAACTATTTTCTAATTATCCATCAAAGGATTGGAAAAATCAAGTTATATCACATAATTTCTCTGTCTCCTGCCTCCTCTAGAGTAACAGTGATTACTGGTTAAGTGTAATCTTGCCCCACATTGGAATCCAATCTTTTCATACTCCCTTCTTGTTGTTCATAAAGAATTTTGATACCTTTGTGCCCCATAATGTAACATGAATTTAGAAACATATTGCCAGAGGGATTTGAAAATACACAGACATTTGATATCAGTACTTGCCTGGTATCATGAGATCAAGAAATTTTGCCAACTCTTTCCTTCTATGGAAAAATGATAATAAATAATGCAGCATTTTCTGCTTACACAGTGGTTTCACCTAATCCATATTTGCATCTCAATACATATATAAAAAGTTGTCATTATTATTTTATCTTGTTATTTATTTATTTTGCATTACTGGAGATCAAACCCAGGGATGCTGTATCACAAAGCTACATCAGCAGATCTTTTTAATGTATGTATTTTTTTGATCCTCCTGTTTCAGCAAAGTTGTCATTATTACCCTCATTTGAAAACTGATAGTCTGAGAGAAGAATTAATTTCCCCAGTTTGACAAGTAGAAGTGACTGAACTGGAGCTCAACTCCAGGTCTTCCAATTATAAATTATATTCTTTTTTCATTGCCTTTAATGATCCAGCCTACATAACTAGCATGTCTGATATAGCTCTGGGAACCGGAAAAACATAATCATATAATGTCCTGTTCTTATGGCCACGTAGTCCATGGGAAGACACAGAATAATGAAGGATCATTCCCAAGCAGTGTAAGAAGTACCCTGCTCTGTAGATGGCAGTGTATAAACATAAAGGATTTGCATTTAATAAAAAAAGAAGTCAGTAAAGGTTATCTGAGCAACAACACTTGTGCTGAGTTTTAAAGGTGCAAAGATTGTGAGAATAAAGGAAGAAGGCCTGTATGTAGAAAGACAAAGAGGAGTAGGTCCCATATGTTTGAGTCTTTAAATAGAATCTACTTGAAGGCTGGTTTAGAAAATAATCATTAACCTACATTCTATTAAAGATTGCTAGAGCTAGACGATTCCCCCAGAGTCTGTAAAAACAACCCACCTGTTAGCTGGTTTGTAGTATTTTAATAATATCAGCCAAGTGGGTCATTGATCAATTGAGTAAAACATCACAGTCTCCTCAGTGTAACACTTTGCATTAGCTAGCAATTCTTTCATTTCTTAGTTATTTTAGGAAATATTCTTCAGAGTTTATATACTACTTGTTTCTTTAGAGGGTATGCTTTTTCCCCTAAATCATCACAGACAAGTGAGAATACAAAGAATAATGTGA
Organism: Heterocephalus glaber; assembly: GCF_053883595.1. Classification (NCBI taxonomy): domain Eukaryota; kingdom Metazoa; phylum Chordata; class Mammalia; order Rodentia; family Bathyergidae; genus Heterocephalus; species Heterocephalus glaber. Next base: position 6,324,285 of record NW_028258307.1, on the reverse strand, counting down.
AGGGCCGGGAATTTAGCTCAGTGGTGCCACGTCTGCCTCATAACCACAAGGTCCTCGGCTCAATCCCCAGTACCACCAAAAAAAAAAATAAAAATAAAAAATAATGTGAAGATGCTTCGATTTGTTGAACTCATCCATATTTTATGAACCATTCTTGAAAATATCACTGCAACATTTGAAGGCATCAATCTCCCTCCGTGTGGTCGTCATAAACTCTCACTTAAATTGTTGTTGTGTTTAATGGACCGATATTCACAAGTTTTTGTTTTATGTGCTTCTAGATCTTTCACTGTCACTTAGTGATGATTTTCTAATCTTAAAAAAGAATAAAAGAATGCAGTTGTCTTTTTTATATTAGGGATTGTGTTGTAAATGGGAATAATTCATTAACCATCTCTGGTAAATATTTATAAAAAGATATGCTTCTCAAAGAGAAGTCACCTATCTGATCTTATTTTATTATATTTTCACATTTCATGACAGACTCTGAGCCACAAACATTCACAGTATCTGCTTTGCCCTTGGTCACAGTACTGAGCCTGAATTAAACCCGGTTTCTAAGCAAGTGATTTTCCCATTATGTCATGCAGCCCAGTCACTGGACTCTCTGTCTTCCTCGCTTTTGTTCCTCTCACTGATTACACTCCAAACATCTTGCCATACTTTATAAATTCTACAGTGAACAGCCTAGAGTAACCTCCCCTGGGGTTTATGCTTTAGATTAGCTTCCCTGAATTCCATAACCAAAGGACAAAGGACTTTGACTTCAGGGATTCCTCCCTTTGTGTCAATTACTGAATATTCCCCTTTTAACTCTAGATTCATTTTGGTTCCTGACACAGAAGTAGGACCTGACCTACTTTCTAACATTATATTACATCGCACTTTACCCTCACTTCCAACAACCAAATTTATTTTACTACCATGAAGAGGAAAAAAAATGATGTGAACATATATCTGAGTGATTTTTAACTTAAACTATTAGTGAGTCCATCAGTTCAAGATGAGACACATGAAACTACTAAAGAGATAGAGAAAAAGAAATTAAAACCTATAACTTGTCATTTAATTGGAAGGGTAAGTATGTTAAAATAGTCTCTGGAGTGAAGCTCATTAAAACCACTCTCCTTATAAGCTAGTTGGGGAAATAACTTTCTAGTAAATAATTTCCATCTTCCTAATGAGGATATTGTTAGGATGGAAATTAGAATTAAAATATAAGAAAACTCAAAGTCCAATTAATTAGAATTTAAGAAAAGATAAAGACAGAAATCAGAAAAGCAATAATACAGAAACATTGCCACTTAAACAGTGGGTTTCCAAACTTAAAAGGACTACTGAGTTACAATATGGTTCAGGAAGAAAATCCTAAGAGCTTCCAACAGAAAAAATTAAGCCATAAAAAAAGGATAAATTTGAGTCATTTGTTGGAAAACAGATGTATGGTGAGCCCGTAATGCTAAGTGGAATAAGTCAGACATAGGAGGTTAAATATTGTGTGGTTTCTCTTACATGAGAAACCCAAAATATAAATAATGTAAAGAGCAAAATAAAAGGTAGATGATAGGAAACAGGGAGGTCTTTGTGGAGATTGGAAGAGGCTCTGAGGAGAGGGGAGAGAAGAGGGTAGGAAGAGAAAGTGGAAGTAAAAATGTTTAAGGAGCAATATATATGTGCCAGTCCCCCAAGATGAATGCAATTATTATGTATCACAAATACACTATTTTTTAAAAAGAAATAAAAAATATTCAAATATCTGCAATTTGAACATTTTCAAACTTTTAAACCAAAAGTTTCGTATAGAGAAATGACGTCTGATTTGTGATTTTTTAAAATGTCTCTAGATGCTGTAATTAATGGATTGATACAAAAGCAGAGAGGGCAGTTAGGAAGCTGTCACACTTTGTCCAACAAATGACAATGAGAATGGGGAGCTGCCTGAAGTTCTGAGATACAGCTAAGAGAGTTGTGAAAATAAGGAATTCCTCTCACAGCCGACTGAGAGACTTACCAGTTTCCTTAATCTTTGGATATTTGCTACTTAGACTCTGCAAGTGTAAGAGGTACACAGATAGGCATTATTCAAAGATTTGGAATTCTTTTTAGGGCACCAAGCCACCTTTATTTCACTGTCCCTGTATCCCAAACACACACACTCTCAGCTGTGCATAGATAAGACTTTCCAAGAAGGTGGTTTGCTATTCTGTTTCCTCTCCTCCTCCCACATTACCCAACAAAACAGGAAAAGCGAAATTACCAGTGTCGTGATCTAAAATGAGAGATCATAGTACCTGTCCTCAAACAACCAGAATTCTAAATAACATGGAAAGCTAATTGTGCAATTGTATAAATCTGTATACATTGAGTATACAGTAATGATGTCTCTCAGGTATTTGCAGGCAGTGATGATAGAGGCATGTTTGAGAGACGGAGAAGTAAGTGAGGGTCCTTACAGAGATCATAACATAAATAATTGGAGAAGTTAACAACTGTATTTAATAGGTAGAGAGTTATAAAAGGCTTTATTATAAAAAAAAAAAACGGCTGCTTGGAGAATGTGATAGAAGTAACTATGAGCTAAGCCCAGAATGTAGAGACCTTGTGCATTTCCTCATCTTCTCTTGACTGCTGCATCTACCAAAGATGGAAGAAGAAGTAAAGAATTAAGACGCATTATGCATATCCACCAACTATCTACAATGAACTAGACACTGGGAGAAGGAGGAGGAGGAGGAGAAGGACAAGGACAAGGAGAAGAGAAAGCAGAAAAGGAAGGAAGAGAGGGAGAGGGGGAGAAACGAAGAGAGGAGGGGGAGGAGGAGGATATTTTGTACAGCAAACATGTATCAATAAACATAAAAAGAATAAATTGTAAAAAATATGAAGAGCATAAACAAAGATATTCAGGCTGAGTTTTCTTTCCTAATTTCATTATATCTAGTTCAACTATACATTAAATACAATTGGAGAATTTGATCCTTGAATTTGGAACATATTTTGTTGTATGTGTTCCTCAGTTACAAGGATAGTTTTTTTTGAGAAGTTCAGATTTTTAGTAGTAAGTTTGGTTATTCTTAAGGGATTCCATAGCATTTGAATTTTAGAAGTGATTATATGTCATATCTAATATGTCACTCTGTTGGAGTTACTGTCAATTAAGAACACATGCAACTGAAATCAACAGACATCAACAAATGAATACTTTAAAATTTTTCTCATACAATAGAAAGTGTCAAGAACCTGGAACTGGCTGAGCAGTTCAACAATACCAGTTCCAGGGTACATGGAATTTCTTGGATGCTCATAAACCTAAAGTGATTATTCTTGATGCATGTATTTCATAAAGGGAGAAGGAAGGGGAAAAGATAGCACCAAAATCACTATCATCATTGTTGTCATTGTCGTCATCATCATCATCATCATCATCAAGCCCCAGAAGATTTTGTTTCTTGTCATTGCTTAGAATTATACATTAAGGCTGCCCCCGATTCAGAAAAACAAAAATTATGGAATTAAGGAGCAAGGAGCAGAAGTGCTTGGGAAAGAGCACCCAGTTACCCAGGATAGATGCAAAGACTACAATTGAGTAAACAGGGAGGATTTGTTTACTCTAAACAGGATTTATGTGAAGGCACTCAACATGTATTTGTAATGTTTTGAAAATGGTAAATAGTCTGAGATTTTTTTTAAAGAGCCCTTAACTTTGTAGTAATATTTGGGAAGGTTGCCACTGAGGAGCTTCACATAAGCAGGGGAATATTGAGTCTAACCAGAACACCAGAGTAGGCATGCTGAACAAACCCCACACATTTCAGTATATCCAACCTGAGTTGACATGCCCTCTCTGCACCCTGATTCACTTCCTTTTTTAAAATTAATTTTCTTGGTACATTTCAGGTATACAATATAATGACATTCATCATTGGAAATCTGCACCTTTACATAATCTCTCTTGGTTCTTATTTTTTCCCCATTCCCCTGCCCTCCCTTCAACCCTCCATCCCTCCCTATTAGCAAAGACTTTCTTTCCATTTTTTCATTTTTCTCATATTAATTCCATTCCCTTCTTTCCTTTCCCCTACCTTTCCCACTTGCCCTTCCCCTTTGCCCCTTTTGTTCCTATTTCACATTATCTATTATACTTTTTACTCAAAGAATTAAAAGAATAATACCGCAGTGATATATGTGCATCTATGTTTATAGCAGCAAAATTTGTAATAGCTAAAGCTTGGAAGCAGCCCAAATGCCCATCAACTGGAGACTGGATAAAGAAAATGTGGTTTTTTATAAAATGGGGTACTACTCAGCCATTGAAAAGGAGAAATTAGAGACATTTATGGCTAAATGGATGCACATTGAGGTGATACTCTTAAGTGAAATAAATAGGACACGTGTAAATACCGAATAGTTTCTCTAGTGTGAGAAACTTAGAGTGTAAATAAGGACTGATTCACTTCTTTTTCTTCCTCATCCCCAATATCTGTCAGTCTCCAAGTGCAAGGAACTCCACCCCCAAAATATGACCTAACCTCATCTTTTTCTGCATCCTCTCTTCTTCCCTTGTAGGGAAGCTCATTACCCACCTGTAGTACTACAATGGGACCTTACTGCCAGCTTTCTATAAACCTCCTTTTCCCCATTAACTATATACAACCAGGCAGACAGAGTGAGAAACAAAGATACATATTGAAATGTTATTGTTGTTGTTGTTGTTGGTGGTGGTGGTGGTGGTTTTTACTACCTACCCTGAAATCTATTTCCATTAAGGACAAAATCAAGTGGCTGGGTTGCAAGATTTCAAAGGTCCTTTATGACCTGAGCTTTACCACCTTCTCTCTTAACTCATTTACCCTTTCCCAAAGTACACAGTGCCTTCAAATTGCTGAGGTCCCCTAGGTGGTACAGACATACTCTGAGCTACTTTCTTTTCACATTTGGTTAAAGTCTCTACACTGGGGTCGCTTTCGAGGCCATTGTTCACCTGACCCTCTTCTCATCAAGGCCTGTAACTCTCATGTCTGAGTGACCTCTCCTGTAAACGCCCCCTTCCATTATGTTTCACCTCAGAGCTCCTGGAGAAACTGGGTATTTTTCACACTCTTTCTAGGATCACACTATTACTGATCACTACAAGTGTTTATGTGTGTGTGTGTGTGTGTGTGTGTGGTCTATCTTTGGGCTTTTTAAATTTGTGACCACCGAAGCTAATAGAGTCAACTGGTAGAAATATTATAATGGTACCTACGTGCTACCATTGCTGCACCCTTACCACCAAAGTAGGTTTACACTAACAGTTAGGATCCAGTTAGGGAAGGCTGTGTTTGGGACTAGGATTTGAGTTGTTATGTGCTTCACTGTCAGTACTTAGCATTCTTCCTGTATGCTTTGGGTTCATATATTGGACAGTGCAAAGTTGCAGGCTGCATAAAGATTCACTTCCATCTAAAGCCTCCTTCCCTGCTGATAGACAGTAGAGACTTTCCTCTCTCAGACTCACTTCAAAACTTAGAGATTTTGTTAACCTTCAAAATATTAATTTACAAGAAGTGACAACTTTTTACATGATCAAGTTATAACAAATCATTTCTCTTAACGTGGGCACTGAGCCTTTGAGGCATATTTGATGAGGGTCTGTGGAGGTCCTCCCCTCACCTCACCCAAGGGGTAGGTTGTAGATCCATTGATTTATGTCACAGAAAAGGAGTTCTCAGAACATATCCATGAGAAGAATAAAAGGATTTATTAGGCAGAATAAAGAAGTCCCCAACTTACAGCCTTTATGAACCTTAGGTTTTCTTTTGTTTGTTTATTTTGGGTTTTTTGTTTGTTTGTTTTGGAATTAACTGGAAAGCAGAGTTATTGTAGACTTTTGTAGCTCTATGCTCTGAAGCTGCAGTTTTTGTTAAAAGTACAATTTTTAAATTATTATTTTCTTTGCATCCTTTCTGCTTATCTTCATCTCTCCAGTCCTACCTCAAGACCAAGAGTGAGAATAGGGGCTTAGTATGTCTCGGAGAACTGTACACAAGAAACAACCTGCCTTTCTCCAATTTTCTGCAGAGTTTTTTATTTCCTGATTCCAAGTGTCTAATCAAACTATCCCGTTATTCTTTCTTAAGTTAAATCTTTATATTGTTTAGATTGTAAAAATACACAGCAAATTTCTTTTTTGGCTTTGGGAGCTGATTTGGCCAAGGTCTCCCATGCTCTCAGCAAAGAGTAGAAATGGAATCCATGCTTTTTTAACCACAACACCTATTTTCTTCTCTTCCTCACTCTAAGAGTTTTCCTCTCCATCTTGCTTGCAACTCTAAAATGTAGAATAAAGTTCTCTCAATACTGTAATGTCATCTACAAAGAAACAGAAATTTTTGGCCACACGATAAATTGCTTTCTTTTACTCATTTCCTGGCCTCTTTTCACGGCCTCCACTCTGTCTGCTGCTCTTGTGGTTAATCCTGCTTGGTGCACCTGTTTTCAACCCAAGCCACAGTTAAAGGATATGCCACCCATTGATCCAAGAAGCATTGTCTCCCTGCTCCAGAGTTCCCACAACATCTGCCGTGCTCCTGATTACTCTCCAGTTGCAGTCCCCTCCCTCCCTCAAGTGGACATCCCTTCAGTTTATATCATTTCTTCATTCCCCATATCAAGTTTCGGGGCTTATTTTCAACTCATTTGAATAGATTAAGATTTATTTTATTAACTTCATAAAACTAAAGATATGCCTCTTGTTATCCAATACCATTTATGTTAAAATAAACCTAAAATATTATAACATAATAAAGTTTCTATCAGTCATTGCCCACCTTCTCTGTCTTTGTACTGTCATCTAATATGATCTTCAAAACTCTTTGAATAGATATTATCCTCACTTTACATGGGAAAATATGGGCCAGAGAGGTAATTTAGAAAATGACTCGCACAGAAATTTTCCAAGTGGATCAGGTAATAAATAACAGAACCGAAATTCAATCTCTTTAAAACCTGGCTTCAATGTCAAGGTCTCTTTATGCTGTTTAGCCTGTGAACAAAGACATCAATATAACCTGCCATGTACCCTGACTCAGTTGTTACTGACCCAGCGGCAATATTACATCATTCTCTTAATAGTCTCCAGTGGCATGTTTGTTTTTTACTCTTTCATTATATCTAAATTATGTGATCTGTTTTCAAGGCCCTGTGGTATCCAAGCCCAAACTTCATTTCAGTTATAAGAATGACTCAAAGTAGGGCTATTCTGTGTTCTCAGTTTCTACAGAGCTACTAATGAGACAGCATTTTTAACTCTCATTGCCTGTCACTGTTTTCTAAAACCACATCACTGTGGGTGTGGGCTTTGGACGAAAGAGACAGATTTGAGTTAGGAGGTGTACATACTTCTTTATGTAATATTCTCGAAGGGCTAATATCTGTTTATTTGCAAAACCTATTTACAAAGAGCCTTTCTCTCCTCTGAGGGCATTCCTGATCAGATGATAGAGGATGGCTAAGTCCTGTGACATCTCCTACACCACAGATCCACATCTCAGGTCAGACAATGATGTGACATCAAAATGTCTTCATCATGACCAATTTAAAATCTCTACCCAACTTTTCCCTACTTATTTGAACCCTAGTCCCATGAATTTCCTGTTTTAGTTCTCACACATAAAGAGCTTGGAAATTTTACTCCCATCCCAGCAATGAGAAAGACTTGGACAGGCTGAAAAGCCACGACCTTTCTTAGACACATCAAAGAACACAATATGCAGAGCCAACCCCCAAATCTGTAAAGACAAAGACATCAGGAGAGATACAGAGGCTGCCATTTGCTAGGTGCAGCAGAAACAACTGGAGCTATAAACCGGTGGGAAAGCTCACAGTTTGATGAAGTTCTGGAAGCTGAATTTCGACTGACACAAGAGGAAGATTCCTGGAGCCTCCTTCTTAGGTGGCAGAGTTCCCACATTTTTTAAGCTTTCCTTTCAGGAATTTCATCAGGTTTTCACAGTGAGGATCCAAGACAGATCCTCTCTTTGGGGCAGGGAGGGCAAGATTAACCAAAGCAAAATTCTCCAAGAACATCCTCCATCACAAAGGCCTACTCTCCAGAAGATGTAAACTCAGTTCTGAAACCTAATCCCAGCTAGATGAAGGAAATTCCTCAGCCTCTACTATTTTATGGCTTATCTCAGGGAGGAAAAGCATATTCATCAGGGGTTAAGACTCCAAGGAAATAGTTCGGGAACGCTGCAGCCTGCAAGTGAAGACTTAGGAAGCAGGGGTAAAATATTATACAACTGAGAAAAATACTTGTGAAGGTCACAGAACAAGGACACATGTCTACTAAAATACTGAGATTTAATTGTCATATTAGAGAGTACTCTTCCTCAATAGTTTATTTTTTTCACTTGTTAAAATGACTTTTATTACAAAAAAATAACAAATATCAGTGAGTATGTAGAGAAAAGGGACCCTGTACAGTTTGTTGTTAAGAGTGTAAATTGGCATAACACTTATAGAAACAGTATGGAATTGCTCCCCCTAAAATTAAAAAATAGAACTACCATGTAATCCAACAATACTATTTCTGGGTTTATACAAATTCTAGGTCCCAAAAGAAATTGAAATTGGTATTTTTTTTCCTTAAGTTCTTTTATTGGTACATTTTAGGTGTACGATACATTTACATTTATCATTGGGTGCTTGTACCTGCACGTGATGAATCTTGGTTCTTATTTTTTCCCCATTACCTATGCACCCTTCCCCCCCCTCCACCCTTCCCTATTTATGTAGACTTTGTTTCCATCATTTTTCTTTTCTCATAACTTTTCCTTTCCCTTCTTTCCTTTCCCCTTCCCCTCCCACCACTCCTACCCCTTTGGACCTTTTCCTATTTCAAATTATCAATTATTCATTTTAATCATTTCAACCCTTAATTACACTTTCAGTTTCTCACACTAGAGAAACTATTTGGTATTTACAACCAAATAGTGTGTGTCCTATCTATTTCACTTAAGAGGATGGCCTCAATATGCATCCATTTAGCTATAAATGTCTCTAGTTTCCTGTTCTTTATGGCTGAGTAGTACTCCATTTTCAAGAAATCAACCAATAACAAATGCTGGCAGGGGTGTGGGGAGAAAGGAACCCTTCTCCATTGTTGGTGGGAGTGCAGCCTGGTGCAACCACTGTGGAAGTCAGTATGGAGATACCTGAAAGAACGAGGTCTAGAGGTCCCATTTGACCCAGCTATTCCCCTGCTGGGTATCTTCCCCAAAGAATTAAATGAATCATACCACAGCCATATATGTACACCCATGTTTATAGTGGCACAGTTTGTAATAGCTAAAGCTTGGAAACAGCCTAAATGCCCATCAATTGGAAACTGGATAAAGAAGATGTGGTTTTTTAATAAAATAGTTTCTTATTAAACCCAATGGTCTCTAGGACAATAACAATGGAGTTCAGCTGAAAGAGCTGGTAGGCTGAGACTTCCTGAGGAGGAGCATTTACTTACAGTGCCAGAAGCTAAAAGTGAGAACAAAAGCAAAAAACCTAGAGGAATGCAAAGCCTCTGGTACCTAGAGCAAAGGCAATTAAGGGTACTCCAACTTCCTGTCAAGTTAACATAAATCTTCACCTTAAAGGATCATTTACTTCTTCCTATTACCCAGTATAACATAATTAAAAGTTATGGGGAAGGCCAAAAGGTAAGAAAACGCAATGAAGAAATAAACAATCTTCAGAACCAGGATCACACATGACTCCAATGTTGGAATTATCAGGAAAATTATTTGACTATGGTTTCTATGCAAGGGTTTGTCTTGATCTTAAGGGTTTGATGCTCTACAAATGTCACAAAATGGGTAAGTTATAAACAATTGAAATCTACATCTCACAGCTCTGCAAACTGAGAACTTGACAACCAAAGGCCTGACAAATTGTAAGACAGCATTGTGCTGTGCTCCTGCACAATGGAAGAACGCTGTGTCCTCACATTGAGAAAGGAGTGGGAGGGCAGAGCATGTCCATGATAGTGTGGATTACTGCAGTTAAAGTTTCACCTCCTCCATGAACCTTTCCCTTACTTAACCCTCATTGGCTTCCAGCTCTTCTAAATGCCATTTGAGAAGAGATGATACTTCTTGCAACTTAGCCTTGAATTATAAACCTTCATCCACATTGGGATTTCTTCATGTGTCTCATGTTTCTCTGCCAGGGTATAAGCTTCTAGAGCACAGGGATGATGTTTCATACATTGAAACCTGAGGGGATAAGGAATGTAGCCCAGTGGCAGATCTCTTTCCTAGCATGTGTGAGGGCCTGGGACTTGAGGCCCCACCCCACAAAGAAAACTGTGAAACCTACTGTGTGCACTCAATGCATTTGTGTTAGGATAATAATTCAATCCTCAAAACCAAATAAAAACAGCAAAAACAACTTTAGAATATTTCCAATACAATACCATAAATAAGTTATTATTATTTATAAATTGTTATTTATTTATAAATTATCATTTCTGAGGCAACTTTGTTGGCCATTATTGTTGTTTTCTATTTCTTCCTCTGCTTGGATCAATTCATGGTATGATTTGAGTGTTCTCCAAGCATCCATTGTGAATGGAGTTTCAATCCCTAGGTTAATAATATTGGGAAATAGCTGAAGTTTTGGGAAATGGGCCCTAATAGGAATTCCCTTGGTCATTGCAGGAGGTCAGGATTTGCTTTCTGGTAATTGCAAAGTTATTTAGAAGACTCGGTGATATTTTGGTACTAGGTTTTATATAGGAGAGTTCCTAAGAAAGCTTTGGCCATCCCATATTACTATGGGGTATTCCTGTTTGAAGACACAGTGTGAAGTTTGAAACAAGTCAAATCAAAGACTCCTGTCTTCAAATACAATGTTGAAGTCAATAAAGATGCTATCTTTCACACTGATGGATAGGAAACATAAGGCACAAAATGTTCAACTGGAAATGATTGCTTTTCGTTGAAATTGAAATCAAATATCTGTATCTATATTTACCCAATTATGGAAATACCTCCATCACAGCATGTTTCTCTGTTAGAGAAAAGGCATCAGATAGCAGCACAGTGTCTGCACTACCTACTTTTCTACCTGCTGTATTGGTGGCTTGGACGACCAGGCAAACTGCTGTGGTAGAGCACAATCTCTTGCTATTAGAGGCTAACAGTTCAATGCCACCATTTGTCAAAATGTCTCACAAATTGAACACTAAGGAGTATAGACATTTTAGAAAGGAAATTCGCATAATGTTTGGAGCCGTATCCACTGGGTGGGAGGAAATTTAAAGTTAGCCACATCCAGTGGTAATCTAAGTAAAAAGAGTCAATTTTTGAATCAACACAGATTTATTTTCTCGAGGCTTTCATCTAAAAATTTATTAAAAGGGGAAAATGATAAGAAGCCAACGTGATGATGTGCACATTTTACATTACCAATAATATATTTGGCACGAACTCCATGAAAAAAAAGTAACATTTAGGTTTGTCAAACTGAGTTCAGTATTGGTGGCCGACAAAATTGCATTGGAAATCATTATGTTAAAGTCAGTACATAGGTGACGAAGGTATAGGGAGGTCACTATCATTTTACAATTGCTTCTACTTTCTCAGTTCTAAGTCCATTGCTGCAATATGTCTACGGTTGTAGAAAGATATTTTTCAGTCTGTACAGGAATAAGAATCCCCACTCTACGTGCTCAGAATTTTTTTTTTCTGAAACTCATTTATTGGTACATTTCAGGTATACAAGACATTTACATTTCTCATTGGGAACTTGTAGCATTACATGATGCATCTTGGTTCTTATTTTTTCCCCATTCCTAGCCCTCCCTTCATGCCCTCCACCCTTCCCTATTTATAAAGACTTTGTTTCCATTTGTTCCATTTCTGATCATTTTTCCTTTCCCTTCTTTCCTTTCCCCTGCCCCTCCCACTACCCCTACTCCATTGGACCTTTTCTTCCTATTTTGCATTATCAATTATTCATTCTACTCATTGGTACATTTTAGGTATACAATATACTGACATTCATCATTGGAAATTTGCACCTTTACATAGTCTCTCTTGGTTCTTATTTTTCACCCTTGCCCAGCCCTCCCTTCAACCACTCCATCCCTCCCTATTTACAAAAATTTTGTTTCTATTTTTCCATTTTCTCATATTAATTCCATTCCCTTCTTTCCTTTCCCCTACCCCTCCCACTTGCCCTTCCTCTTTGCCCTTTTTCTTCCTATTTCACATTATCTATTATACGTTTTAGTCCTTATTTACACTTTCAGTTTCTCACACCAGAGAAACTATTTGGTATTTATATAGGTGTGTTCTATCTAATTCACTTAAGAATATAACCTCAATGTGCATTCATTTGGCTATAAATGTCTCTAATTTCTCATTTTTGATGGCTGAGTAGTACTCCATTTTATTAAAAAACCACATTTTCTTTCTCCAGTCTCCAGTTGATGGGCATTTGGGCTGTTTCCAAGTTTTAACTATTACAAATTGTGCTGCTATGAACATAGGTGCACATATATCACTTGGTATGATTCTTTTAATTCTTTGGGGAAGATACCCAGCAGTGGAATAGCGGGGTCAAATGGGACTTCCAGTCCTAGTTCTTTGAGGTATCTCCATACTGATTTCCACAGTGGTTGCACCAGTCAACACTCCACCAGCAGTGGAGCAGGGTATCTCTTTCCCCACAGCCCCACCAGCATTTGTCATTGGTTGATTTCATGATAGCAGCCATTCTTTCTGGAGTGAGTTCGAATCTCAGGGTTGTTTTCATTTGCATCTCTCGAATGACCAGTGATGTTGAACATTATTTCATATGTTTATTTACTATTTCCACTTCTTTGTGTGAGAAATGTCTGTTTATTTCAGATGCCCATTTTCGCATTGGGTCTTTAAATTTGGGAGGTCTGATCTTTTTAAGTTCTTTATAGATTCTAGATAGTAGACCTTTGTCTGAGGAAAAGCAGGTGAAGATTTTTTCCCACATTGTGGGTTGTCTCTTCACACTGCTGGTGATTTCTTTTGCTGTGCAGAAGCTTTTTAATAAGAAGAGATCCCACTTGTTGATGTTTTGTGCTAGTTCACAGGCAACTGAGGTTTTGTTCACAAAATCTTTTCCTACACCAATGTCTTCAAGAATTCTACCTAACCTCTGTTCCAGCCAGTTCAGCATTTCTATTTTAATATTTAGATCTTTAATCCATTTTGATTTTAGTTTAGTGCATGGTGAGAGATATAGGTCTAGTTTTAATCTTTGGAAAGCTGAAACCCAGTTTTTCCAGCACCATTTATTAAAGAGGCTATCTTTCCTCCAGTGAGTGTGTTTGGCTCCTTTATCGAAGATGAGATGGCTGAGTGTGTCTGGACTGGTTTTGGCATCTTCTAATCTGTTCCACAGGTCCTCAGGTCTGTTTCTTTGCCAGTACCATGCTGTTTTTATCACAGTAGCTTTGTAGTATAGCTGCAAGTTGCAGATTGTGATACCCCCTGCCATGTCTCTTTTACCTAGAATCGCTTTTGCTTTTTGGGTTCTCTTCTTGTTCCAAATGAGTTTTTGAATTGTTTTCTCAAGGTCCATGAAGTATGCTGCTGGGATCTCAATTGGTAATGCATTGAACCTATATAGCAGTTTTGAAACTATGGCCATTTTCACTATATTGATCCTTCCTACCCAGGAGCAGGGAATGTCTGTCCATTTTCTGATATCATCGTCAATCTCTCTTTTCAGAGTGCTATAGTTTTCAGAGAAGAGGTCTTTGATTTCTTTTGTTAGGTTGATTCCTCAGTATTTCAGTCTTTTGGATGCTATTGTGAAAGGAATTATTTGCCCTATTTCTCTCTTAGTGAGTCTGTCATTGGTGTAGAGGAAAGCTATTGATTTTTGTGTGTTGACCTTGTAACCAGCTACTTGACTGAATTTGGTTATTAAGTCTAGAAGACTTTTGGTGGAGTTCTTGGGTTCTTCTATATACAGTATCATGTCATCTGCAAATAATGACAGTTTGACTTCTTCATTTCCTATCTTTATTCCTTTCTCTTGTCTAATTGCAATGGCTAATGTTTCCAAGACTATATTGAACAAGAGTGGTGATAGTAGACATCCTTGTCTTGTTTCTGATTTTATTGTGAAGGATTTCAGTTTTTGACCATTTAGTATGATACTGGCTGTTGGTTTTTCATAGATGGCCTTTATCAGTTTGAGGTAGAGACCATTTATTCCAATTTTTTGTAGGGTTTTTATCATAAATGCATGTTGGATTTTGTCAAATGCTCTTTCTGCGTCTATGGAGATAATCATATGATTTTTGTCCTTGGCTCTATCGATATAGTGTATTACATTGATTGATTTGCATATGCTGATGCATCCCTGCATCCCTGGGATGAATCCCACTTGGTCAGGGTGTATGGTCTTCTTGATAATCTTTGGCATTCTATTTGTCAGTATCTTATTAAGGATTTTTGCATCTATGTTCATTAGTGAAATTGGCCTATAGTTCTCCTTTTCACTTGGGTCTTTCTCTGGTTTGGGGATCAAGGTGATGCTTGCTTCCAGGAATGAATTTGGGAGTATTGCTTCCCTTTCAATTTCATTGAAGAGTTTAAACAGTAGTGGCAGTAGTTCCTCTCTAAATGTCTTGTAGAATTCAGCAGTGAAGCCATCAGGACTCAGGCTTTTCTTAGTTGATAAGTTTTAAATTACATTTTCAATTTCACTGGTTGATATTGGGTTGTTCAGAATTTTTAGGTCTTCTTCATTCCACTTTGGGAATTCACATGTGTCTAGGAATCTGTCCATTTCTTCTGTGTTTTCCATCTTTTTGGCGTATAGGTTCTCAAAATAGGTATTGATGATCCTCTGGATTTCTGCTGGGTCTGTTGTAATTTCACCCTTTTCATTCTTAATTTCATGGATTTGGCCCTTTGCTTTCCTTTTTCTGATAAGGTTGGCTAAGGGTTTGTCAATTTTGTTGATTCTTTTGAAGAACCAACTCTTGGCTTCATTGATTTTTTTGTATTGTTCTCTTAGTCTCCATTGCAATGATTTCTCCTCTGATCTTTATAATTTCCTCCCTTGTATGAGCTTTGGGTTTGTCCTGCTCTTCTTTTTCTAGAAGCTTGAGGTTCAGCATCAGGTTGTTTAATTGGGCTCATTCTATTTTCCTAATATGCGTATTCACTGCTATGTATTTCCCTCATAAGACTGCTTTCATTGTGTCCCATAAATTCCTATATGTTGTATTGTCACTGTCATTTAATTGAAGGAACTGTCTGATTTCTTCTTTAATTTCCTCTGTGACCCATTGTTTATTCAGAAGTGTGTTGTTCAATTTCCACATGTTTATGAAATTTTTTGAGTTTCTTTTGCTATGGATCTCCAATTTCATCGCACTATGGTCTGATAATATACAGGGGATAACTTCAATTTCTTTGCACTTACATAAACATGTTCTATGTGCGAGTATGTGGTCTATTTTGGAGAATGACTCATGTGCAGCTGAGAGGAATGTGTATTCTGATTTTGTGGGGTGGAAGACTCTGTAAACATCTGTTAAATCCATTTGTTCAAGAGTTCGATTGAGTTCCAGTATTTCAGTACTTATTTTTAGTCTAGTTGATCTATCTGTGACAGTGGGGTGTTGAGGTCCCCCACTACAACTGTGTTAGTGTATATATGACTTTTCACGTCCCTTAGTATTCATTTTATAAAGTTGCATGCACTCGTTTTTGGTGCATAGATATTTATGATTGTCATCTCTTCCTCTTGGATTTTTCCCTTTACAAGGATGTAGTATCCTTCTTTGTCTCTCTTAATCAGTGTTGGTTTGAAATCCACTTGATCTGCAAAGAGGATAACTACTCCTGCTTTTTTGGGGGTTCCTGTCACATGGAGTATTGTTTTCTACCCTTTAACTTTCAGTGTATGAGTTTCCTTTTGAATTAAGTGTTTTTCTTGTATGCAGCATATTGTTGGATTTTGCTTCTTGACCCATTCTGCCAGTCTATTTCTTTTGACTGGTGAATTGAGACCATTAACATTGATGGTTATAACTGATATGTATTGACTTATTTTGTCATGACTTTTTCTTTTTGTTGGATTCTCCCTCTTTGCGTTTAATTTCTTGTCCTGCCCAGTGGATTCATTCTGCTGGGCTTCCTGGGGTTGTGATCCTCATTGTCTGTTCCTAGGGTATTGTCTAAAATTTTTTTGGAGTGCTGATTTGGTA
Organism: Heterocephalus glaber; assembly: GCF_053883595.1. Taxonomy (NCBI): domain Eukaryota; kingdom Metazoa; phylum Chordata; class Mammalia; order Rodentia; family Bathyergidae; genus Heterocephalus; species Heterocephalus glaber. The sequence continues at coordinate 6,308,039 of NW_028258307.1, read as the reverse complement.
TTCATGAAGTCCCTAAAGTGCTCTTTGTCATGAAAGTATCTTATTTCTCCATCAATTTTGAAAGATAGTTTTGCAGGGTACATCAATCTGGATTGGAGGCTGATTTCTTTTAGGGTTTGGAATATGTCACTCCAAGCTCTTCTTGCCTTGATGGTTTGTGTTGAGAAGTCTGCTGTGATTTTGATGGGCTTTCCTTTGTATGTGATTTGTTTCTTTTCTCCAACTGCTTTTAGAACTTTGTTGTTCTGTTGAGTTTCTGGAATATTAACAATTATATTTCTATGTGTAGATTTTTTTGATCTAGGCTATTTGGAGTCCTATATGCCTCACTTATCTGTATGTCAAGTTCTTTTCCCCTGCTTGGGACATTTTTGGCCATTACTTCTGTGAAAATGCTTTTTATGTTGTCTGCACTCTCTCCTGTTTCTTCTTTGACTCCATTCAGTCTGATGTTATTGTTCTTTGCATCATCTAGCAGCTGCTGGATTGATTTCTCATGTTCCCTTACTATTTAGAAGCAATTTTTCTTTTCCTGGTCACTAATTGCAATCTTATCTTCTATATCTGAAATTCTGTCCTCACATTGGCTCATTCTGCTGTGTAGACTTTCAGTGGAGTTTTTTATCTCCTGGAAATCTATTTGCATCTGTTTTATGGATTCCATTTGTTTCCTATATTGGGATTCCATCATGTTTCTCAGCTCCTCTCTAGATTTATTATTCATGTCTTGCACTATGAGCACAGTCTCTCCTGTTAGCTGAGAAATTATTTCTGATTTCATTTTTTCCAGATCCTCTTTTGTTGCCAGTTGAAGGGGTCCAGGTGGTTGAGTATCAGAGTGTTCCATCTCATTTCCCTTTGGGGTTTCTGTAGGTGATCTGAAAGTCTGGTTTTGAGACTTATTTACATGTCTTCTCATTTTGACCTGGAGTGGGGGAGTGCTGTTGGCACCCTCAGGGCTCATCTCCTCTGAGCTAGGAGAGGTGGGACAGCAGCTCAGAAGCCCCTACCTCTGGGCCAGGAGCAGTGGGATGGATAGCAGCCCAGAAGCCCCTTCCTCTGGGCTGGGAGTGATAGGATATATGGCGGCCAGGAAGCCCCTTCCTCTGGGCCGGGAGTGGTGGGACAGATGGTGGCCCAGAAGCCCCTTCACCTGGGCCAGGAGCAGTGGGACGATCCACTCAGAATTTTTTAATGAAAAGTGAATGTTCACAGAGATAATGTATTAAGTGTGGATTCATGAGAAAATATTTTTTAAATTTTTATTTATTTTATTTTTAGAAACATATGGTGATTGGAGAAATTAGTAGTGCCAAAGGTATGTAAATATCATGCCTAAAAACTGCAGTCTCTCTGAGCTTGAGTGAAGAGTTTAAAGCCATATGAGCCTCTCACTGCTCTTCTTTGAAATGGAGTTTGGAAATATATTATGTTCAGAGGAGTCTGCCTAGCTGACGTGTGCTATCAGCTGATAGAATTCTGTGTCCAGCACACTGTCTTCCTGGGTGAGTCCATGCAAAACAGCAATGCATTTCTTGAGGCAGAGAGATGCACAGAGCAGGGTGCATAGTTCTCATGTACCATTGCCTAATGAGTCTGAACCAAGGGAGAATTTGTTCCAAGGGTTCCTTGCCTTGTAACTTGTGGTAAAGATAATGTTATAGCACTCAGACGGCAGGCAGATCAAGCAAGAGACAGGCACTCAGAGAACTGAAAGGAAAGGCAGGTTTATTCACTAGTGGGCTCAGTGGAAGTCCAGAGTCTGAGTCCTCATTCTAAGTTTGTGTTTATCTTGTTCTTTAGGCAGGGTGGGGAAGCAAGCAGAATTTTACAGAAGCAGAACTTAGCACAGGGGTAGGGATGTGCAGGCAGATATTGCTTTTTCAGTTTATTTTTAAGATGTAGGGAAGTCCAGGCAGCTGTTGTTTCAGTAGTTCATCTTTTGGGCACAGTGACCTTCATGGATTTAGAAGGAGAGGCAACTTTGAGACCATCGGCCTTGAGACTGTCAGTCTCTGCCAAGCTTTGAGATTGTTAACCTCTGCTTTGTCTTTTGTTTTTTCATTATGTGCTAAGGAGACCTGAGGTCTCTCCCTACCACTCTATAAATACTCTCCACCTGACCTCTCCCTAATCTATAAATATCACACCTGGCCATATTGACTTCAGTCAGTAATCATTTCCTGTTTCAATCAGTCCACTCCTATTATTTTGCTCAGGCTGACATAATAAAGAACCAAAGAACAGGAGGCTTCAACAACAGAAATTTAATCTCCCACGGATCTGGAAGCTGGAAGTCCAAGATCAAGGCGTTAGAGCAACTGGTTTCTCTGGAGGCCTCGTTTCTTGACTTACAGATAGCCACATTCCCCCCTTACATTCCCCTTTGTGTGTCTTTCTTATAAAGACACCAGTCATATTGCATTAAGGGCAACCCTAATGACCTCATTTTAACAAGGCTCTTTAAAGATCCTGTGTTCAAATTCAGTCACATTTTGAAGTACTAAGAGGGATATGGACTTCAACGAAGGAATAATGGGGGCATAGGCTATCCCATAACTAGCCTAAGTTAAGTGTGTAAGAAACAGTATATAATTGAGAGATATGAGGACTATATTCACTAGTGCTTATTCATTCTCTCTCTCTCTCTCTCTCTCTCTCTCTCTCTCTCTCTCTCTCTCTCTCTCTCTCTCTCCCTCTCCCTCTCCCTCTCCCTCTCTCTCCTTTCTTCTCTCTTTGGTATCTTTGTACTCAGGACATGTTGGAAGACATTTTGTCAAGGAGCAGCAACATTACATAGGAAACAGAACAGAACGTACCAAACAACAAGAGACCTGGACTCCAAACCTCTCCCTGATGCCAAGAATCCATATTTTGAAAAAAATTGCCAAATCTTTTATCCTTGTTTTGCCACATCTATAAAATATAACAGATTGGATGAAATAAATTCTAGGTTCCCTACTGCTCTTATAAAGTGATAAGAAAGTGGGAAAAAAAGTGATAAGAAACTGGGATGTGGTCTAAAACAGAGAGAGAGCTAGGTAATGGAAGGCATCTAGGTTAAAAATCACCCACCCTGGGCTGTTCTTAATAGTAAGCTAAAGATCTGTGTTGCTGAAGCAAAATGGCCCTTCATAAATAAAATACTATTCCACCATGTGAATTGAGTACAAGCAATCTCAAATTGACAAGGGAATTTCTTTGTGTTTACTCTTCATTTCAGATGCTGAAGGAAAATATGCTTATAAAATTGATCCTGAATATAAGCTACTACTGCCCTGAGGGAGCAAACAACCTTGCCATTTGTTGGTTAGCCAGTCATTAAGTATTAGCAGGCAGGTCTCAACTCATTAAAATGAGTACTGAGTCTCAGTAATGTTTTAAATAGAAGTGACTAAAACAGAAAAGAAAATAATAGAAATGAAACGAAAATAAATTACGTCAAAACAGTAAGAAGTATTATTTTGTCAAACCCTACTTTCACAGACTATATCATAGGTGCATATCTATATATTCAGATGCATATGTAATGTATGTATGATGCTTGGTTATGTGTAATTAGGACTTGGGTCACTGTGGCAGTTAAGCTTAACTGAGTCAATGTGACTGGCTTGGGAGCTGCCTAGGGGATTACTAAGGCATACTTCTGTGTGTCTTGCTGGGTCATGGGGATGGGACTTTGGGTGTATATCCAGTCCCTAGCCCCTTACTTTTGTACCCTGCTGTGTTTCACAGCCACTGTAAACCAAGCAACTTTGGTTCACATACCCTTCCCCATGATGCTCCTGCCTTGGAACCAGCCTACAATGAGTTGAACCCTTTGAAACTGAGCCAAAGTATACCTCTCCTCTTTTAAGTCAGGGATGTCAGGTATTATGTCCCAGCAACAGAAAAGCTTACTAAAACTTTTTTTACTCTTAGTCAATAAAGAAAAAAAAACTATGAAAGTCAATGCTCTGGGGCAGCTCAAGTTTGGCTGTATCCCTCCTACCCTACACTGCGGACAAAAAGAATTCTGACTTGTGCTCATTGGATAGAAATGGATCCCGTGACAGGAATGAAACATTTGTTTTATGAAATATTCTAACTTCCATTATACTTCTTGACCCTTGAATTTTTGCTCTCTCATGGAGGCTCTATTGGAATATTTTTAAATTTGAGGATTTTTAAATATCTGAATCTTTTTCATGTGGTTGACATAGAAACAGTTATCTTGGCTTCTTTTCCCTTCTTGGTATCAATGCTGTCTCATGAGAGAAGTCACGAGTGAAATAGTAGGCAGGGGTAGACCAGTTATGGGTAATTCCCATGTACATGGCCTTGAGGAATTGAGCAGTAAAAAGAGGAAAAGGGTAGAAAATTAAGCTACAGACAAATAAGAAGTGGCATGTATGCCATGCTAAGGATTATGGAAATTGTGCTTTGCAGAATGGAAAAATAAACAGGAGAGTCACCAAGAAAACTTCAGAAGTTTAATTAAGAAGGCAGAGATGTATTTGTATTTAAGAAAGTGCTCTGAATGCCAAGTAGAGGCCCAGACATAATTGAAGAGATATTTCCTTAGCCAAGGCAAAATAATCAAAATAATGAAATTGTGATCTAGAGTACCGGCAGTAAGGACTGAGAGGAGAATGAGCTGTATTTAATACTTTTAAGAGACATAAGATTTGGTCACATATCTCCAATGTGTTTGTCCCATTTTCCCTTTCACCACATCCTCATACTAAAACTAAACATTTTTAAGAAAAAAAAAAAGCTTTTCCTTTCTGCCTTGCTTTTTCATTAATCACTAAGCATTATCTAGTCACTCAAAGAAAATTACAATCATCTTTACACTTTCTTTTGGCCTTCTCTTTTATTATTATTCCTAAAATCCATATTTTTCTAGTTCTTTTCAAGCTGACCACCATTTTCATCAAGCCATCCTAATCACAGCAATACAATAAAATCATTTTTCTACTGGATTTCTTGCACTTTCTCATATTTTTTTCTCTCATTTTATGCTCTATCTTCAAGCTGATCTTTCTGTGACAGTACTTTTATTCTGCGCCTCTCTACTAATAGTCACAATGGTCCCAGCGAGCAAGAAGATACAGTTCAAATGCTGTCTGCTCAAAAACCAGTATTGTTAGCTGTTGGTTCTTGCACCTAAATGCCTTGATCACTAGAAAGCGTGGTAATTTTTCTTGATCCATGGTTCTCAAAAACACTTTCACTTGATCATGGAAAAACATCACTGTCAGTGTTCATTTTCCAAACCCTCTTGAATAGACATCTCACTTTTCTTTCATTCAACAAGCAATCTTTGAACATCTACTCTTCCCCATGCACTTTTTAAATTGTAGGTGGGAGCTTTGGTAAAACTAAATGAGTTTGTTTCAATGCATGGTGGGAAGCTATCAGATGCGTTCGGTTTTCTAAACCTTAATTGTGCTTATTTTCATTTTATTTTTAATTAGTCTCTTACTTCCTTCTTTTTCTCCTTCTTTGCAATATTAGGGATTGAAGCTTGGGCCTTCACAGTGAGCTACATATCCAGCTCTTTTTAATTTTTTATTTTCTAAATTTTCAGACAGGATCTCAATTTCCCAGACTGGGCTTGAACTTCTAATCCTCCTGCCTCATCCTCCCAGAGTTCTGGGATTACAAAGGTATACTGCCACACCCAACTTTAATTTTGCTTTTTAAAACAGGGTCTAAAATAATATGCTTTTATTTTTGAATCTTTAAAGGCTCAGTCAAGAGGCTGTGAGGAGAATGGATTCTCAAGAATCAAAGGTGTCTATTCCAGTGTTTGGGGATGATTACTGTGGCTTGGACTAAGATAGTAGTGAGAAGTGAGTGGATCTGCTTATTGTAACAAAACCTGGCTGGTGGACTGAACATGGGAAAAATGGTAAGAAATTATTCTATTGGAGCTCTCTAGTCAGATATAATTATCTGACCCTGAATAAGTTGTTTAACTCTGAGGCTAAGTTCTACACAATAAGGAAAAGAACATTTGTTTGGACCACATATAATTGCCCATTTTGATACATAGTAACCTACAATTACATAGATCAATCTAATGCAAAACACATTAATTATTGTGAGAATAAAATGGAATAAAGTATGTAAAGATCTCAACTTAATATGGCCTATAGTACATGCTAGTATCTTTCTTTCCTTATCCTTTCCTTCTACCTCAAAATCTTTTTATTGTAATCTTAGATTAACTTGAACATGTTGCTATTCTTGTCGTCAGAACTCTAATTTATACATCAGTTTGTTCTAGTTTATGTTATTCTTGTCCTCAGAACTCTAATTTATATATCAGTTTGTTCTAGTTTATGTTTTCCACATCTGTCTTGTTTGCAAGAGACCAGACAGACCAGAAGTTTTCCTGTTGTTGCATTGTAAATTAATGATAGACTTAAACTGAAACATAATTATCTGAATTTGGTCATACCCACATGGATACTTCTTTGGTGTGTTTCTATTAAGGTGTGTATTTTATCTCTTCAAGTAGATTATAAGCTCCTAGATGACAATAAAGGTATCCAATTGTTTGAAAGCCAACATTGTTTTTGCATCTAGTGAATATTCAGTATTTTCCAATATAATTCAAACTGGGTATTACAACTTATAGCAATGAAAGAAAGAAAAAGGTGAAAAGGCACATAAAGTGATTATTAAATTCATGTAAACAAAATGATTTGACTCTAAAACAGAAGAAATAAAGGATTTAGAATAAAATTCAATTAATTATGTAATATCCCCCAAAGAGAAAGATTATAACAGTGCTATTATGAGTTGCGGCAGTTCTCTTGAGTTCTCCGGGAATGTTATTTATTAAAAATATTCCAAATACAACTAGAGGCCACAATGACTCAAATGCAATTGTAAGCACTGGTTCCAATTTGTAATGGCATCTATTAGAACAGCTGGGATCTGAAAGTACCTGGCCAATTACTTATGGCTTGGTCTTAACCAGCATCGTAGAATTGAAGAGATTTAACATGTTAGTTATGCTCAATTTGTTGGCATGTAACACTTTTTAAAATCAAAGATGCCTGTAATTTTACACACTACTAGTTCAACCAATTTCACCAAAATGACTGATCAAACAAGACAAAATATGAGTGAAAGTGATTTGAATTAGCAGATCATTTTTACTTTAAAATGCACAAATCTTAATAAAAAACAGTTAAGTAACCAACATACCAACACCAGGAGATAACATTTCTTTATCATTTGTAGTAAATTTGAGAAAAATAATGATTTAGGGCCAGGGATTTAGCTCAGTGGTTCCGGAGCCTGTCTTGCAATTGCAAGGTCCTCAGTTCAATCCCCGGTACCAAAAAGAAAATAATATAATGATTAAGACATCAGCTAATGATTGCTCTCGTCTATGAAATATTATAAACTCCATAGTCACTTGACCCCCACCAGTTTATGATTTCTATTATATTTTGCAGATGAAAAAAATTAAAAGGCAAGCTGGACACAGTGGTGCACACCTGCAGTTGAACACACTGGGAGGCTGAGGCAGAAGGATCACAAGTTTGGCCAGCTTGAAGTTTAGAGAGACCACATCTCAAAATAAAAATACAGAAAAGGTTGGGAATGCAAATCATTGTGAAGGTCCTGGATTCAAATGAATCCTGCAAAATGAAAAAGAAAAAAGGAAAAGGTGTGGAGAAGGAAGACAAAGAGGAATGGAGGAGAGGAGGAAAAGGAGGAAGAGAAAATTAGATTTCAGAGAAATTAAGCAGTCTTCTCAAAATGTTCTCAAAATCACACTGCTAGTACATTAAGAACTCTGATTTCAGAACTAGGCCACTTGGCTACAAATACCATTGTACTTAACATTTCTCGTAGTTTGTAAACATCGCTAGATATTGGAATCATCTGGAATTTTGTTACATGCAGGCACTTGAATTAATAGGCTGGCTGATATTGCCTCAGGTGTTATAAGTATTGCACTTTAGCAAACACTACTTTGTGCAGCACATTGTCTAAAGTACTAAAAATAAAAGCAGATTAGAAAGAGTTGGATGGGCAGCAAGGTTAAGGTGTGTATGGGTCTTTTACGTAGATGTACAAGGAAATTTGCATTTGTGGGCAGTAATTCACTCTAAAGGCACTGATGTGAGTATAAATGCACTTAAAGGAAAGTGAAGGTTGGTAAGAATATGGAACAGGTGTAATTCAGTAATATCACTGTGATAAAGCCAAAAGTCTTCCTGACTCACAAAGCAAGCAGCTAGTAATGCGCTACGCCAACAAAACTGACATGAAAGACCCATCAGTCATCCTGAGATCACTGCAGATTTTATGATCAGAGAAAACAAAGGCACCAGCAATAGGGGGTCAGTTTTCAAGACTATGTTACACTGTATTTGGTTTTACTTAATGGTTTTCTAATAAATGACAACAGCCACTACAGTGGATAAAATAGTTACATGAAATACATTTACAGAACATAGCTTTATTTTTCAACTTGTAAAAAAATATTAGAGTGCACTAAGCTTACTGTGATCAGCTGTACAGATCTGCCTTAGAATAAGTTGGTTCCTCAGATGTGGGGCTTTCAGTATGAAGAAAGGGAAAGTCCTAGACAAGTGGAGACAAGTTGATCACTCTATACAAGATATGTCAAGGCATCCTTCGAAAATTCTTGATTATTTAATCAGCTTAAAGTTCTCAAAGAAAATGATCCTCACAAATATTTTCTGGATAATAGCTAAAACAGCTTAATAACTACAGGAAGCAATGATTCTCAATTCCTGGGAATTAGACATTCAGAAGTTGATTGCATTTAATATGTATATGAAGATTGTTCACCTCGTTCTGGGCTCTGTGCTAGGGGCTGGAGAGTAAAGATGATCAGGAAATGTCCCTGGACTGGAATAATTAACAAAAAGTAGCACAGCTACTAGAAGCAAATATATTTTTAAAACTAATTTCAAGCCACAGTAGCTCTCATCATGCCAAAATGCAGTGCTGGGGGAAAGGAAGAGCATAACATAAGGAAGGTGGGTGTAACTCAGCAGTAAGTGCTATTGTGCAGAAATAAAAACACAAAGGTAATTTTCCATTGATGAATGACTGAAAACACAAAATGTGAGAAGAAATCCTATAGAAAGATTTTTAATAGCAATAATTGGTTGAGTGCACGCCCTTTGATTACAGAAATCCTTTTGTACTCTCCAGTATACTTACCAATTGCCTTGAAGCTGCTTCTGAGTATTTTTTCTTCTTTTTCAGAAAAAGTTTTCTAGTTGATATAATACTGTTGATTGAGAATCTTAAAATGAGAGAAAACATAACAAACAAAAAGATTTTTTTTAAAATCCTAAAGAACCACTTTTCCTTTATTTCTACTACTTTCCTTATTTAGGAATTTGCTATTTCATATTCTAAGAAAAGATCACCTTTGTCGTTGAACAGATCCTACCTGGGATAGTATTCTCTGCCTGTAGGTCCTGAATGGCTATCCTTCAGTTTTAAAACTATTTTTATTTCTCACAGAAAGAGATAGTTATAATTGACGTGTTACAGCTAAGGCCATTAAGAGTATGATAAAGTATAGAGAGGAAAACGTTTTGTAAACAGGACTGGTACTAAGCCTAGGTTAGGGCTTTACTGTGATGGCATATTTAAAGGAGAAGGGCTGATTAAGGTACTGTGAACTCAGCTCCTGCTTTGCAAGCAATTCTGGACCACAGGAGAATCTGTGAGAGGCTGAAAAAACATCACTGAGAATTCTCATCTGCCCAGCAATAATTAGCATCAAAGTTCCCAAAGAAGGGAGCTGGCAAATTCTTGGAATTCCAGAAATTAATAAACCCAATTACTCCCTCTAGAGAAACTCAGAGAAACACATTTCACCAGAGAGGTATTTACTTGCTATAACCTGAGATGTCAATTATGGTTTTTAAAAGGAACTTGGTTGCAAATGGAAGAGAAGACAATGTTTGGAGGAGGAATAGGATGAAAGATTTATTTTTTTTCTTTAAAGATTGGATAGGCTTGACAGAAAAAGGATCCAGAATTAGAGTAGAAAACCAAACATTAGAAAATGAGGTAAGCACAGGAAGGCACTAATAGGCAAAGAATGGAGGCCCTAGGCACTAGAGACATAAATGCTATAGGAGATACATTTAGCAACATTTGCTAAGTAAGATAATTACATGTTATAATATTTTAAATGAAGGCAGGAATTTAAAATTTTAATTTGAGTCGGGTAAATGTACAAGTCAAGCTTATAGTCAAAGTACTAGGTACCTAAGTGCATTGGCCAATATGGGACAAACTAAGAATCTATAATAATTAAAAAGTATTTGGGTGGTAGAACAATAGCAGGAAGTAAACAGGAAAGTAGGAGTTTGGCATCCATAAGATGTATTCAGGATGTTCTGACAATGCAAAGAAAGGGCACAACTAGACAGCCAGCTTGAATAAGGCTTGAAGGAAAGATTAGAAAGGTTAAACAAGATTCTGATGAAGTTTCATTACTGTATAATGGGAGATGGAGTTTAATTACAGAAGGCAAAATGGACTGCATTAAAAGAGAGGACTGTGAATTGGGATAAAGAAAGAGGACAAATAGAGTAATATCTGAACAATATGTGAGATAAATGTGAAAGACAGATAAATGGAGCATTTCTCTTTGTACAATAAGCAAGAATTACTGAAACATGAAACAAGGGGCTTCCAAAACGAGCACTCTCAGGAAATGGATTTTGGTAGACTGTGTTACTAAAGAAGAGCTCCTAGAACTAAAGTATTGGTTACAGGGCTTGACATCCATTTCTATGCTCAGGATGGTTTTACAGGAATTGAAAATCTAAAAATCTCTCAGATTTTATTAGCTCTTCAGTTTTGAATAAGAGCTATGAGGTGTGACAACAAAATAGTATGGGTGTTTCAATTTTTAAAAATTATTGCAGTAAGAGATACATTGTCATTAATCCCCCTCCAATATTCCCCCTTACTTGGAACACACCCATCACTCTTGCCACTTTCTGAAGCAGCTCTGAAGTCCCCTTTGTGAATGTATTCAGTTGTGCTGTTTTGGCTGCCTTGATGTACTCAATCAATTTAAAACATGTATCATTCATGGTCGTTTTGACTTCAGGAAGAGCTAGAAGTTGCACAGTGCCAGATCCAGCGAATAAGGTGGTTGAGAACACATCACGTTTTCATTTGACAGAAATTGCTATAAACCTTTTGAATAAATTCAAGACATGGAGGCAGCTAGGATAGCATAGCTAAAGACATTCAGAAAATTGACCTCCAGAACTGTTTCAGAAAGTGGTGAGAATGGTGTGATAAATGCAATTGAAGTGTAAGTAGTGGGGGCGGGGGTGCTTCAAAAGAGATTAATGGCCATGTGTCTTTTACTGTCATAATTATTTAAAAATTTTAAGCATTCACCGTATTTTATGATCACACTTGTAAGTTCCAGGAATGAAATGTACTTGAGGAAGTGTGGGAGACGGAAGGGACCCAGAGACTATAATCCCGGCATCAGCGACATGGGACATAAGCCCCCACAGGCACTGGGATTTGTAAGAATTGGATCTCAAGTTCTCTAGAGGCAGCAATTGCATATATGTTATTTAAGCTTTCAATGACAGCCCTGTATTTTTGCTTAGCCAGTTCTTTCAATTATTTGTAAATATCAAATTGCCTGTGTTGCATCCTGTCTGTTTGGAAAGAGCAATTTCTATTTCCTGTAGCCATTGCTAATACACATCACCAAGAACAGTCACCTCTCTTGACCATCACTGTGTGTTGAAAACTGAGCAAGTCTTCCTTAATGGGAAGCTATGACTTCCTTGAAAGAGGTGACTTGCTCTTAACTCTGCTCCCAATTGTCTCCTGACCCAACTACTACTATTTGATAGTTCCTATGACTCTGACATGAGATGGAAATATTACATAGCGATTTCTGGTGAGTGGAAACCCAAAGGCAGTGAGAAGACTCGGACATAGAGAGGAATCAAACTTTTCTCACAATATCCTCGACACCAGAGAGAAAATTAAGTAGGTTTCAGGTCCTTCATTGTGTTTTTCTTTTATTCATTTCAGTATTTTTGCCTTTTTATTTATAGTTAATTATAGGTTCATAGAAGGTTGCAAAACATACTAGGAATTCCGATGGACTCTTCCCCAAATCAAAGGTAACTTCTCACACAAGTCCAGTGTAATTTCAAAATCAGAATGATGACACTGGTGTAATCCTCAGAGCTAATGAGCTTATTCAGATCACCAGTCGGTTTCACCATACACCCACTCGTGTGTATCTTTACACTGTTTCCACGAACATCCATACCTTCCTAACCATTACCCAAACCAGGATCAAGTGTACATCAATGCACTTTTCCCTACTATTATCCTTCAGAACCACACCCATATCCTCCCTCATCCATAATCCTGGCAACCACTATTTTGTTCTCCAACTTTCTAATGGTGTTGTCTCACAAATGTTACACAAGTGGAATCGTGTAGAATGTGTCCTGTGAAAGTCTTTTGTTAATAAAAAAATATTGTTTGCAACCTAGAATCACCTTTTGCACATTTTAGGTACCAAAATACTATGAAAAGAGGTTGATATGAAAGACAAAGACTCCAGTGTCTGCATCTAAGAACACCATAAATAGAAAGCATTTGTCATTGTTAGCTATAGATTTATTAAATTTTAGGAACGACTTCCAGTAACTCAACAGAGTCTAAAAACAAAAGATGATCAAAATAACTTTCAAAAGAATGGTAGTCCTGAAGGATGCTGCTTCATATCCTACAGTAAATAAAGAGTACGGATCCAATTAGAGACCTATAAATATGACATCTCATGATTTTAGTATTCCCAGTTTCAGGAAAATGCAGATCTAGTTCTTAATACAATCTTAACATTTATGAACCTTGAGAGTAATTCTTTTTAAAAGCAGTATATTCCACCCACCTTGCTTTTAAAAAATGGGGTAAACCTGACAGAATTCAGCAAACTTTTTATTCATGTGGGTAATGTGAAAATTAAAATAGAAACCTTGAGGGGGATATTTATAACACTGATTTGATTCAGAAAGGTTCAGAGGACCACTGAACTGAATTATTAGGAGGGGCATTCCAAGGCCAGAATTTCATCTTTAAAGCTGTTTCTCTTCCATTAGAGCCCTTGGAACAGATCAGAAAACTCCAGCTTCACGTGGAGGTAGACCAGCAGGACACTATGTTTTTTGTCATGACAGCATCGAAAGAGAACTTGAACCACTAAACCATGACCAAAGCAATGGCAGATGTAATGCAGGGTCCACTATTTACTTTTCACCCACCACACCTGTCAATTTTTAGGCAAATCAGAGAGATAGATACCTAGGCTTTAATGCACTGACTAACCTAAAACAGGATTCCAGATATCATATTAATTCTGATAGGTTAAGTTGATAATGTGGATATTTTTCAAATATGATTTTATGTATATGACCAGGTGAGTATGAATATGTTATTATAGTTCTAAGCACTTTCTTCTCTGTGGGAAGAGTGTATTTCCCCACCATTTTGCCATCAGGCCTGATCTTATGGTTAGCTTTAGACAATAAAATATGAGTATAAGGAATTTCTGGTTTATAAAGCTGAAATGTCCAGAAGTGATTGTATTCTGGATGTCCACTTAAGTCTCTAGGGCATTGTGATTTTTCTCCCTACTTTTTCTTTATCAGTATCTTCTCCATCCAATCTTCCCTTGGGCAAGCAAGGTGACTTAGAGCAAGAAAATTCACTTTAGCTCCAACTAGTCAGTCAGTTGTTCAAAACTCCTCCAATTATTTCATTTTAATTCTTTTTTTGTATGTTTTATTTTTCTTCTGAGTTCACACCAATTAATTTACAGCCTGGGGTAGGAGTGGAGGCTAAACATGATTGAGTACATTGTGAATTAATAAATATGAATTAAGATCTCAACATGAGTCTGGCACAGGTCACAGCTTACTATTTCCGGCAGGAGAATGTTTTGTCCTTGTGATCATAATGGTTGTCAATTTTCTTTGCTGTTTTCTATGATCACAGTGGAGAAAGTTCTCTGGCCTTCACTCATTTTATAGCTAGGACAGAAATGAGGACTCCAAGTATTACTCAGATGGTGCACTATCAGCTCATGTGTGCTTGGGGTCTGCAGCCTGGATAACTCCCTCGGGCCGAAGTTCAGAACCCCCACCTCTAGCCAGGGCACATGTGTCCCCAGAGCCCTTCAGCCTTAGTTTTTAATCACTGCTCTCTGAGCTTATCCATCACAGCTGGCTTCTGACCATTTGTCTCTCTCTTTTTAAAATTGCTAGGTATCAAAATTCATTATAGTTAATTTAATGATGATTAATGCTTTGTTCAGAAGAGATGCTTCCACATCTGCTCCAATTGTGAGGCTTTGGGGGCCTTTTTAATTTGTTAGTGGTATTCATTAACCTTTGGTCCATGTACGAGGTGTGTTCAAAATATACAGTGAATGTTTTATTACTATAAAAGACACACAGCCAGCTATTGCCCTCCAAATACTCTCCCTTACTTCAAACACACTCATCTCATTATTGCCACTTTCTGAAGCAGTTCTGGCCGTCCTCTTTTCTGAGTGTCTTTAGTTGTGGTGGTGTTATGGTTGGCTCAGTGCCCTGTATCAATTCAAAATCTTGGCCATTCAAGGTCATTTTGACTTCAGAGAAGACTTAGAAGTCCCCTGGTGCCAGATCTGGTGAATAAAGTGAGTGAGTGAGGAGACACAGTAATGTTTTAATTTGAAAGAAATTGACATAAACATTTTGAATGGATTCAGGATATTGAGGCAGCCATGAAAAGGTATTTGCAAAAGTGGACTTCCAGAACTGTTTCACAGAATGGCAAGAACAATGGGATAAGAGTATTCAAAGTGAAGAGGAGTATTTTGAGGGGGAATAACGGCAATGTCTTTTATTGTAATAATTTTTAATTAAACATTTACCATACTTTCTGATCACACTGCATAAGATTTGTATTGCACCTATCTTGTTCATTCTAGAACTTAATACAGAGTTGAGCACATGGTAAATACTTCGTTAATATTGTCACCGGAAGCTAGGTTACCTGAGTTCAAACCTTGCTCTGTCACTAACATTACATGTGTGAATTTTGGCATAGCTTTCAACCTCTCTGCTTTTTTTCTTTTTAACTTTTTTTTAAACTTTCTCCTGGTTGAATACAGTAATAATGGCACATCTGACTTCTAAGTTGTAGGGATCAAATAAGTTAAATAATACAAAACACCAAAACCAGTATCTGTAATGTACATAACAGGGTTGTTCTTTATATTGTAGTTATTAAAAATAAATTTCACTTGAGAGTAAGCAAACTTGTTAGTAAGACATATAATATAAACATATATCACCTGTACCTAGGTAGCAGGCTGGCCTTGGGATCAAATCTTGAAGAATGCTCCTGAAAAAAGTAGTTCAGAAGTGAGACTTGGTGTTTGAAATCAAATATGATAAGTGCCCCTGAACTCAGACCTGTGCTTTTTCATCCCATCCCTCCAGGGACCACTCCTGGGGATGGAGGGGGCAAGGGCAAGAAGAAAACAGAGCCAAAAGCAGAAAGAATGTCCCAGGACCTTGGGTCCAGCCTGGAAACATTTCCTACAGAGTGCAGAATACATTTTTCAGAAGTAATATATTTGCATCAGAATTGAGTTTCAGAATTTCTCTAGTGAATATGTTGGCAGAATCATCTTTCTGGATTTTTTTTTAAAAAAGACATACAAAGGGAAATAAATCCTTACTTGGAAAAGGGTATTTCAGTCCTAAATCATTTCAAATTACAAAAAGAAAACCTGGCTTGGTCATCTTCAGCACCAATAGTAGTAATGGAATTCGTACATCCAACACCAGCTGAATAAAACATTTGCATACCAATATTGGCTTCTGGCTGTTTTCTTACTCTTTTTTACTTGATGGATTTATCAAAATAAATGTTCCTTATCAAAATCATCTTCCTTAGATTATGACATGGAATCCAAAACCACACTACACTCTCTGATGTATTAAATGTTTGAAAAGATACCAATGTCTCCATCATGGCTTGTGTTTAGATGTCTCTCCAAAGCCTCATGTTGTCACAGGTGAGAATTTTGGAGGTGGCTGGATCTACAGTGTGTGACTGATTGATGATGCAATGCTAACATTAAGGGTGGGCAATTTCTAAATCAGGCCACTGATTTAGTAGCAGGAAACGCTACTTTCTCAGAGTTGCCAAAGCAGGGGAATGCCAGGTGGGACCAGCTTTTCCCAATTTGTCCCTGACCACAGGGCTTGGCCCAGCCCTCATGTCACCTCTGAGGTGCCTATATCCCACACTTCACCCACCATGTTGCCTGGTGGGGGCTGGACTCACACACTGCTAGAGGCACTATGAAGGTTCACCTGGATAGAAATGAGCAGACTCCCATTCCCCTCCATGAGGGGTGCTGGTCTCCCCAGGGTTTGCCTGCTTACAGGATTTAAATGAGGCTCAAGGCTGACATTTCTGGGCACCTCTCAGGATTGCCACTTTTCTCTGGTCCTGTCAGTTTAACTTTTGCATTTTTAAAAATTACAACTTTGATACAAATCGTTTTTATCTTAATATTTGGAGATGCCAATTCTTTTGAAGTTAGCTTACTAATTCACACGTCGGAGCAGCTACTCTTAGCACACAAATAAGCCTTACTTTACCGTGGAAATGGGCAGTGTGATGCTGCCCCACACCTGATATCTTGTGCCCAATAAACAAAATGCTGGAAAAAACCCCACCCTAATCCTATTAGCCTACTAGTATGAAAAGGACAGAAAGAAACTGCTAAGGTCCATTGCTTGCTTTGCTACCTTCTGCCCACCATGAACTGTTTCTCCTCTGCAATGCTTGTCTGCCATGCCACTCTGCTTTAGAACCAGCCAACTATGGACTGAAAGCTCTCCAAACTGTGAGCCAAACAAACCTTTCCTCCTTTAACTTTGAATGTCAGATATTTTGTCTCAACAACAAGAGCAAAATAACTAAGACAGTCTCTATTTCTTCTTTCAGCTGGGAGGGGACTCACATAGAAACAAAGCAACTTTCCCCACAACGAATTTATTTCATGCCTTTTTACTTCTAGGGAACAAATACCACAACGGGTTTTCTTATAACCAATATCACTGAGGTCACATGTTTTTAAAAATAGCTATGTGAGGGTGGCAGAATGAGAAATTAAAATATTAACATACTTAGTATGTTCTTTTATTAGATTCATACTTAGCTTCATTTAGGCAAATATTAACATAATAATCACTTGTGTTTGCTGAATATGATCTTGTAGATTATATTCTTCTCCACAAGTCATTAGTAGAGAAAAATTACCCATAAAATGATTATTTGGGCTATATTTAATTGCTTCTCTAGTTTAAGTATATTAACATATCTTTAGATGCTATCAAATGTATTTATAATGGATAATACAAATTAGAATAGCTTATCACTATCAACTTTTATTATTTAGCCACAGAGAATTTTACCATTACATTAATAAATCAAGATTAAAGATATAAGCATACTTTAAAGAAATCCTGATATTTTGAATAATACTCAAAGGTTATGCTTCATGGTTAGTATAATTAGAGGAAAATAAAATTCCTAGAAATAAATGTAAACGTCTTTGCCTGCAGATTATATTTAAAATTGACTAGATGGTATACTAAAGCATTTGAATTTTACTGAGGTGACACTTAGGGCCAGGGATTTAGCTCAGTGGTGCTGCTGCCTGCCTCGCAAGTGTAAGGTCCCAAGCTCGATCCCTGGTAAAAAAAAAAAAAAACAAAACCAAAAAACTGAGGTGACACTTTCTAAATCAGACATGTGAATGTATGTGTTCCCTGTCCCTTTATCCTGCTACACCTGTCTATTATCTGTATTTGTGCCAATCCCATAATGTCTTACTTAATTTACTTGTATAATAAATCTTGATTCCAATAATGTAATTCTACCCAGATGTTGTTTTTCAAAATTGCTTTAACTGTCCTTGCCTATTGAATATTCATGTAAATTTCAAAATAAGCCTGTCAATTTCACTACTGAGATTTTAATTTAGATTGCATCTATTTTACAGATACATTTGTGAGACTAGATATCCTTACAGCATTCTAATCTATAGAACTGTTTTTGCCATCATCTTTGGGACTTTAAAGAAAAATCTCAACCTTATTTTGGAGTTTCCAGTGTAAGAGATCATTCACAGATTACTTTGTCTATATTAGATACATTACTAATCTTATCTTTTCAAAGAAAATTTCTACTTATTTACATGTACAAATATAAAAATATTTTTAGGGCTGGAGACTTAGCTCAGACTTAGCTGGTTTCGCCACCTGCTGTGCAAGCACAAGGACCCGAGTTTGATCCCCAGTAACAAATATATATATATATATACATATTTTTAATTGACTTGTATTTAGCAATCTTGATAAATCCACTTACAAATTCTGTCTTACCTTTAGATTCTTCCTATATATCAATGTCACCTGTAAGTAGGATTTTATTTCTTCTTGTCCAAGACATAACTTTTACTTCTTTTTCCTGCTTTATAGCAATATGTAGTAATGTTATACAACATTGACTAGAAGTAAGAATGAACATCTTCACCTAATACCAAACTTGAGAGGAATTTTTTAATTGTTCTCATTAATTACAATGTTCATTATACAACTTTTATTGGTTGGTTGTTTGGCTATTATTAATTTCAGAAATTGTTTTTGGTTCTTAGTTTGCCAATATCATGAGCATGTTTTGAGTTGTATTATACGACTTTTCCACACGTAGCAAATTGGCCTATGATATTTTCCTTGGCTTTCTGTTAATTCAATGAAATCCACTGGAAGGAACATGGTGGTAGTCACGTCAAATACCCAATGACGTCAATTGGTTACACTTGAGATTAGATAATCTATCGCAACTGGAGTGATAGGTAAGATGTGGAGATCACCACAAAAACCACAAATAAAGAGGTGCGAGCTGCTAGTCAGACCTGATGTCTCCAACCAATGACTGAGTTTCACTCACAAGCTATGGACTCAAACCTCAAGGGACATAGACGCTGTGGGACCTCTGGGGGATGGTGTGCTCACCCAGCCTGCCTCGAATGAGACCTACACTTCTGCTTAGTGAGTGACTCGCACTCCATTTGGTATCATACTCACATGATCGACTAGAACAGGGGTCTGACTTACAGAGTGAGGGTTGCTGTGTGAACTGTTGAGTAAATAAACACTGTACTTGAAAGACCTTATCTGTTGTCTATCTTCTCATGTCCCCTTACTCTACTGTAAGGTGCTTGTAACATACACTGATAGATTTCATAAGGTATTAGCCTTCTTATATATTGCTAAAATAATTTTT
The DNA here is from genome assembly GCF_053883595.1 of Heterocephalus glaber. Taxonomy (NCBI): domain Eukaryota; kingdom Metazoa; phylum Chordata; class Mammalia; order Rodentia; family Bathyergidae; genus Heterocephalus; species Heterocephalus glaber. The sequence goes on along the minus strand of NW_028258307.1, from coordinate 6,288,623 downwards.
CTGTTTATGAGTGGGATCAGCTTGTAATTTTTAGATGTACAAGGAAATCAACAATCCAAAGCTAGTTCATTAAAAAGTCTAAAAATATTGACAAATTTTTACCAAGACTAATCAGAAAAAAGAAGACACAGGTTACTAATATCAGGCTTGAAGGTGAAAATTGCTATGAACAAGTCCTTAAGAAATTAAATTGTCAATAAACATTTGTAAACAATTTAAGAGAATAATTTGATGAAAGAGACAAATACCTTAAAAATATAATCTACCAAAACTGAAATAAGCGTATAGGGATGACTTGAGTAATTGTACATCTATCAAAGAATTTAAGTATTTAATTAACAAGCTTCCCACAAAATTCTCTAAGCCCACACTTCAAGAAACATTTAAGAAAAAAAAATCTACATGGGAAAATGTAGAATGGATGTTTTTTACTTGCAAAAGATCATTTCCCTGCTTATTTTATGATATCATATATTCAATGCCAAAATATGAGAGAAGCACAGGGAAAGGCATCACTAAAAATTACAGGTTGAGTTCTATATACACTTACTCCTCCCCCTTTCCATTTTTTTCTTTATACAAAGATTTTTTGAAGAACATGTTATAGGATTGGAATGGACTGCTGTTGGGATAAGGCACATATTTCTGGAAAATATTGGATAATTGGCCATGATATTAAAGTTCCAGCACAGAGTAGAGATTTCAATCTGTCATTGAAACAATTTGCATCTGGTATTTATTTTTTCCATCATAGTATCTGACAACCTTGGTGAAACTGAAAAAGATGTACTTTTGGATGGATCCAGTGTTAAGATAATGCCATGCAAGTGTGAGAAAAAAGAGTAGAAGGTGGGGTAAAGAGAGAAAGAGAAGACAAAGGGAATGAAAGGAAAGGGGGAAAGGAAGAGAATGAGAGAAGGAGGGAGACAGAAGGAAAGAAGACCAGAAGATCCAAAAGAGGTAGAAAAAACAAGAAGTGTGTACATCCGACACTAGAGATATTTTGAGGGGAAGATATTCAATGAGAAATTGCTGCTGTCCATGGAATGTGATATTTGAAATATCAGAAGTGAAGCAATTTCAGTTGATCTATGGCTATGCATATGGGCAGTGCAAGTACAGGTAGAGTTGTCAGAACTAAGGGCATCGAGAACACTAAAGGCCTACATGGGGTGGGGTGATCCACAGAACTGTTGGGGCTGGAGGAAGCAGAACCACCCCATGGGTTGGGTTGGTTCACTGACATGTGGGAGCGCTCAGAAGTACAGGTTAGGCTTTTATTTGATGAGGCCTGAGGATATTTAGCAACCTCTGGGAGGATTCATACTTCTGTAATAAAAACATGTAGAACATGATTGCATGTGGAAAATTATTTAACTTACTCTCTGTGATTCTAGACAATTGAATTAGGGGAAAAATAATGGTGAAATTTGGGAAAATGTATTCTTGGGCTCACCAAGACCTATTTTATCAGAATATCTAAGGGAAGAATGTAGTAAAATATATCTTGATAAGTACTTCATGTTAATCTTATGAACAGACATGAATAGAAATTATTGGGAAAATGGATAATAAGGGGGATTTTATTTGTTCAGATGGGAGTAGAGCTTTTCTAAGGGTGGACTGAGCAGATCTAGCAAGTGGTGACTGCTCCATTGCTGACTGGTGGGCTCTCTGATTCCCAATATTTGAAGCACTTTCACCATGTCCCAGACTCTTCTCAGATTTTGTCCCTACTCTGGAAGAACCAGCACCCTAGGGGGACACACATGCAGCAGCATGAAGTCCAGTGTACTAAGATCTTGACATTTGTTTAAAAAAAAAACTCACAGGGACTCAGCAGGGCCCTCTAATTCTGTATAGAGAGTCAAGAGGTGGTCTCTTATAAGAAATACATTTAATTTGATTTTTGTAAAACCATTAGGAATTTGTACCTGGGGACAAGAGGAAAACTATTTCAAGTTAAATTAGCAGATACAGATCTAATAAGAGTAGGAATGAGATTTTTTTGGTCCAAATTTTATTCTTTCATGGGTTGAATTGTCTTCTGTCCCAAATGCAACCTTATTTAAAGATAGAGTCTTTACATAAGCAGTTCATATGAGGTCGCTGCGGTGGGCCCTAATCCAACATGACTCATGTCCTTATAAAAAGAAGAAACTTGGATGCAGATAAGAATGCGCATGTAGGGGAGACAGTGTGAAGAAACAGAGAGTAGACGGACATCTGCAGGGCATCGACACGGGCAGGCCTGGAACCCAACTGTCTTGTCACAGCCCTCAGAAGGAACTAACCCTACTGATTCCTTGATCTCAGACTCCAGACCAGTCAGACAATAACTTCCTGCTGTTTAACCCACTCAGCTTGTGGCTTTTTGTTCTGACCACCATAACAAGTAATACACATTCTGCTAAAAATAGAAGAAAATAAAAATAAGATGTGTAAGGGAGTGAGAAAAGGTTTCCACTTACTTTGTCAACTCCAGAACCAGAATCTTCTGTGATCTGAGATAGCACTGCCACGCTATAACCCCATAGTAATATTGGAAGATCAAAATGAGTTATTTTAATTTGGAATAAACATGACAAAAATAATCATGCGGCAACTATGAATTATGATATATATGAATTACAGAGATTAATAATGTGCAAATCTTTACCAAAATATGTATGCATAACAGACCCCAACTCTGCCTCTGTCTTGACTGTGATCAATATTTCTTGATAGATGACCACTCTAGGTGCTTCCAGCCAAGTAGTCCTTGCTAGACACACTTTTTGAAAACTCATCCTTCTGATTCTCAAGGACAAAAGGATACTTTTAAATACCTTTCTTCTTGATCCACTGCAATGAAAGTTCACACTGTTTCACACAGATCCCCCTTTGTGAAATAACAGTAGGACATTCTCATGTTCTACAAATTGATACATTTCAGGATACGAATGCAGGCTTGAATATCTCCACTTTTATGCGTTTAGCTACTTGTCCCTGGATGCTTCTGATCAGGTCTGCTATTGCTGAACCTAAAAAGATTCAAATGGTGTATTTTTCCAATATGTGTTCTGCAAAAATGCTTACTTCAGCTGCACCTACTATTGTGCAGGCGGCTTCTGATTACAGACGACTCTCCAGTGGAAGGGCTCTTATAGCTGGTCTTGGCCTTTGGCAGGAACTAAGCAAAATGAACTGCAATAACTCAAAAGCCTGCTTTTAATTCTAAACAAGAGAACAAATGAGAACAACAATAAAGAAACAAAAAATCTTCAGTGTTTATTTCCTATATTATGCTGAAAACAAGGCTCTGTTCACTCCTCTGCTAAGAAGTTATAGCACTTTGGCTTTATTGGCTGTTTCATAGCTCCTTAAGTATAGACTTAGAAATAGATTAAAGAATAGAAGGAGGTGCTGTGCTCAGGAAAGAGCAAGAAGATCATGTAAATGTGACCAGAGTGAAGCAGGCTCTTAGGAAAGGGGCAAGAAATATTGACACAAAACAACAAAGTGAAGTTGTACGTAGGTTGTAAAAAATACTGTTGCTACACTAGGGTGTTTGAACTTTGTTTTTTAAAAGATATACGCAGTAGCTTCAGATCAAAGGATTTTAAGCAACTGGAGTAACTGAACCAGCTTGCTTGCTTTTCTTTCTCTTTCTTTCTTTCTTCCTTCCTTTCATTTTTCTTTCCTTCTTTCTTTCCTTCCTTCTTTCTTGTATTTATGAAGATAATTCTAACAGCGGAGTAATTTATCGGTATATCAGTCTTTAGGAGATTTTTTGCAAAACTCCGGGTAAGAGTTGCTGAAAGTTTGTGCTCAAACAATGGCCATTTAAAAAACGGAAATGAATGAATGAAGAAATGCTCAAGAGGATGAAGTCATAGGATTTGCTCATTGACTGGCATATGGGAAAAGGACATATGCTGTGATGCTCAGTTGCAAGGATTCTTGAGTCAGACCTGGGTTAAAATACTGGTTTCCCCTCTCACTAACCCTGTGAACTAGGATATACCATTTAAACACTGGAAGATAATGTATTAAAGCACATTGAATAGCATCAGGTATAGGATTAAAAGTCCATAAACTTAGCTTCAGAAAGGATAGATAACATTTTCAGGATGTCTCTGAAAGTTCTCATTGGGCATACTTTCAGGGAAATTAGATCAAGATTAACATATTAAGCTTGGTGAGAGTTCATGATTCCATGGTTAGAAGCAAGCATAATTTCTATGACAGATAAAAATAACTTATAAAGCAGTATTTTTATTGCATTTAATATCAGCTAACTGCAGCAGGATCTCTGGATGCTGATCTCATTCTGGGCAGCCTGTCTTGCTTCCTTTGATGAACTGATTCTTGCAGAATTCTAGGAGAAGGCATTTGATTCTACAGCCTTGTACACAACCCTGTTTAAATCAACTGATCATTGTGGCTCCCTCTTCTGCCTCAGATCATGCCCTTGTCAGGTCACCCCAGCTGCCCCACAGCAGGAGGTGCTCCGTTCTCCATCAAAGCAACCTCAGGAAGCACTGGTAACCATAGTAATAATGATCAGAAGACAGACCCCCATCCCCTGGCTGACCTTTTGACCGTCCATAATAAAACCATGATTCCTTCCTGTTTTAATATTTTAAATTGGACACTCATAAAATCTTTCAGGCAAAGGAAAATACCACGTGCCCAAGGTAACAGCTGCCTAACATCAATCAATGCTAGATAAAAATGATAAAATGCTGTTCTAATATAATTTGGGCCAAAATGCAAGCAGTCCTTTATCTGGAATAGATGGCCAACATTTTTCAATGCCTGTTTTGTTCTCGGATTTGGGATGTCTGCTTAGTATTTTTAAAAATTCTATATGAAGGATATACATTTAATGTTCCTATGAGAGGAATAGAAGACATGAAGAAAATTTGAGTGACATTATAATTAAAATTGACTTTAACAGAAGTTCTAGTTCTTTCGCCTAATTTTAAAAACAAAGAAACTGCTTTTAAAGGAAAGAAACTGAATGACCAAAAATTAGAAATGACCAATCCAATGCTGCAAGTCTTTAAAGGGCCAAATGAATACTTTAAATCTATCTTTTCATTGTGTTCTGATGCTCATGAAGTGATATAACTAAAAAAGTGGTAATGTATTATACGATCATATTTACAACTTAGTATTTGAAGTTCTAAAGATCAACAGCAGACATACTGCATTGTAGTAGGAAGAGAAGGCTATTATGTTCAAATTCAGCCTCTGCTACTGCTACTACCTCTGAACCAGTTCAAAATTTTTCTAGTTTTCAGTTTCCTCCAGTATGAAATGGGGAAATAGTTATACATTTGTGGGGCTAGCTTCAGAATTAATTAAAAGTACCTATGTAAATTGCTTGGCATTAAGGCAAGTCACCCTAAATATTTATTTCTTTTTTACTTTCTTAAATTCTGTACTAAAATTCCAGAAATTAATGAACAGCAATACATCCAAATTTAATAAAGAAGAACAGAATGATAAAGATGAGACCACTTCATTTTCTTTTCCCCTTCAGAGAAGAAAACGTTGGCCTTGCCCGCTTAGAGGCTCTATTGGACATACACATATTGCAAAAAGAAATCACGTGTGGATAGCATACATCATCCTTTTCATATGAGATGATGAAAGTTTACTGAGATCCTTTACATGTAGGCTGTGAATGGACAAATCACATCCCACACATCCTTAGATGGTTGAAAATCTTTAAAAATTATTTTCCTTTTAAACAGCTTTTTCCAATGAACTCAATAAGAAGGGCCCAAAAGGAACATATTCCTTGTATGAAAAGGAGAACAACAGTAACATTTTAAAAATTGCTAGTATAGAAAAAGGACAAATATTAACAAGACTAAAAACCAAGGTTAAGGCAGATCCTAATAACACTGTCAAGAAGAAATCCTTGTTATTGGTCAGCAGGACGATCAAGTTATATATACAAGAAACCATGCTGAGAATGATTACAAGCAAGTATCTATTCATAAAATACAGGTATATCCAAAAAAGCGAAAAGAAAATGTGAGTGGCACCTATAATTTATCCTCCACTGTCTTCAAATTCAGGGCATCAGCCAAGTGTAGGATTATGAGGCACAGCACATGAGCCCCATCTCTCCCCTCCCCAGTCACGACTGCTCTCCATCACTCCAGCACATTCACCATTCTTACTAGAGGTGTGGTCCCTAACAAGAAAGCCACGAGGTAGAACAGCAAGTCTGAAATACATTCTCTCATATAACATGTATCTACTGAATTTCTATCAAAAGCAGTGGTGTGTTGGTAAATCATTATCGTTCTCTGGAAAAATAAAAACTATGGCTAGATAGATAGATAGATATACAAATATTAGTTCTTAAATACATTTGACTGGTAGAAAGTTGGGTATTGTCATTTTAAAAATAATAATGAAATATATTACATTCTTTTTCATGGATTCCATATTGCCATCAATAGTCACAGAATGCTTTCTTTGATTGTTCCTGAACTTTCATATCCATATCAATCTATATTTGCAATTGACACACAAATATAACAATGACATACATGTGGGCTGATGGTTGTGTTTCCATTAATAAAATGAAACAATGAAAATGTACACCAGAATGCCATTCATAGTCAATGACATAGCAAGCTTTGTGCTGAGGCAGATAATTTCTGAGTTCTAGAAGAATATTTCCTCAGATTCTGGTTTCAGTGAAAATATAACATCTATAGACAATCAATTTAATATTTTCAGCATTATTAACAGTTAGCCATTATCTTCTTCAATCTAAAAAATCCACAAAACAATAAGTTGTACTGATTGTTCTTTTTCATCGTTTAAATACCCCATGCAGGACCTCTGCAACTTGAAAGTGCCTTTGTGATGTCATTGAGTGCATAACAGGCAAGAAATTCATGCTTTCGTTATATAGTATTTCATTCATACGTGTATAAGATTTAGACTTCAAGAGCATATTAAGAGGAAAATGCAGTAAAATATTTAGGAATAGAGTTTTCAGTGTTTATCTTTTTAATGATAATTTACTAACTGTAAGTTTATATAGTTTAATTTTAAGCAATGGTTGTATTTAACAACTGGCTTAGAGTTCTTGAAAGCTGGAAAATCTGCCATTTTAGACCAGTATGAACTGGCTTTGAGACACCAACTGAATTTACAAAGTATTATGTCCGGTGTTGACATGGCCATTGTTTACAAAATATAATTTTTACAGAAAAAACAAACATGAATGTAGATGACATTATATTAAGTGAAATAAGCAAGGCACAGAAAAACAAAAACACTTACTTATATTTGCATACTGAATAAGTCAAACTCAAAGAAGTAGAGAATAGAATGGTCCTTACCAAAGGATGGAGTATGAGTGTTGGGAAATTATTGAACAAAAGATACAAAAGTTCAGTTAGGGGAAATAAATTTAAGGATATCGATTTCACCACATAATGGCTATAGTTAGTAATTTTTTAAATATTTAAAGAGAGTGGGTTATAAGTGTTCTCACAACAGAGAAGTATGCAAGTGGACAGCCTTAATAATTGGCCTACAATAAGAGTACAACCTACTGAACACTTACATCTCATTGAATCTTCACACAAACCCCATAACATAGATGCTTACAATTTCAAGATTCACAGGGAAGATAAATATAGTTACCTGGTGTCTTAATCCACTTGATTTAGCAGCTATAACAAAATAACTGAGGCTAAGTACTTTATAAAGTAAGAGATTTATTACTTTACAATTCTGGAAGCCCAGGAATATGCTGCCATCAACATTTTCTTGGTTCTAGTGAGGAACTCATGGTAAAAATCAACATGTGAGAAAGACAGGTCATATGCTGACACAGCAGACAAGGGACCATGAAGTCACTCTTATAAAAAAAACCATTAGACACAATCCACTCCCTGAGACTAGCATTAATCCTTTCCAAGGGCAGTGCTGTACTGACCGAATTAGCTTCCACCGGGCCCCTCCACTTACAAGTTCCAACGTTTCCACACCACACTGAGGACTGAGCTTCCAGCACATAAAGCTTTGGGGGATGAGCCACACCCAAATCACAACACCCAGTATTTAAGTGACAGGGCCAACATTTTCTCTCAGATCTGTTTGACCCCAAAGTTTATATCCATGATTACTGACCCTAAAGAAAGCACTAACTTTCCAATTCTTCATGGCAAAATCTCTGCTTTGATTAGTGTGGTCCAGTTTTTTTAAAATCTTAGTTGCATGAGAGAAAGTAAAAATAAGTTCTCCCAAATAAGAAAGTGTGCAACTAACAATATCATGATGCAACAGAAGATCACATAGGCAAAACAATTCATGTATGGGAAAACAAGTTAGTCACACATAAAAGTGGCTTTCCAAGTGTTATCCATGTTCCTCTAATGGAGTGCTGCCCCCTCCATGGGGCACTTTGTGAAATATAAGTTGAAAAATATAGCTCATCTCCAAAGACTGTCAGCATTATTTAAATATATGAGAATGACAAAAAAGATAAATGAACTTGGCTATGATATGGACTGCAATGCAAGATTCATATAAAAGAGGAAAACAGGGAATAGAAAACAATTGTCTATTTTTGTAGGACCAGGTTAGTGTTCTATACTAAGTCCTTCAGTATTTTATGTCCTTTTTTATATTATTAATTTTACTGGTACACTTTAGGTGTACAATATAATGACATTCATCAATGGAAATTTGCACCTTTACATAATCTCTCTTGGATCTTATTTTTTCCCCCTTCCCCTGCCCTCCCTTCAACCCCTCCATCCCTCCCTATTTACAAAGACTTTGTTTCCATTTTTCCATTTTCTCATATTAATTCCATTCTCTTCTTTCCTTTCCCCTACTCCTCCCACTTCCCCTTCCCCTTTGCCCCTTTTCATCCTATTTCACATTATCTATTATACCTTTTAGTCCTTATTTACACTTTCAATTTCTCACACCAGAGAATCTATTCATTATTTACACATGTGTGCCCTATTTATTTCACTTAAGAATATGGCCTCAATGTATATCCATTAGCTGTAAATGTTTCTAATTTCTTGTTCTTTATGGCTGAGTAGTTATGTCCTCTTGATTGTCATTAGCAACAAAAATTTCAGAAAGAAAAATTTGAAAAGCTCTGTTCAAAAGAAAAAACAGCAAAGATAGAATATGCAATACAATCGCTAGTTTAATAAAAACATAAATTTGTAACTGACATTCAGAAAGGTGCAGATTTATAAAAAGACCTGATAGCAATTTAGCAAATATTAAGCGTTGGTCTTTCACGTTGTATGATTACAAGTGTTTTTTTCTTCTACGTGCTCTTCTACCCTTCAATAATTTTAAGTATATGTACATGACAATTTTAAATTAAAAATTTCAAAGCATATTATTTTTGAATGAAGAATATTTATATGGACCTCCCATTATTAATCATGTAGAGAGATAATTTCAAGTTTAAAAAAGTAATAACTTGGCCATATTAAATAATAAGAAAATTCATATTAGATTTTATGAGATTTCATGGGCTTTTAATATTCTCCCCTTGGAATAAATTATTTAACTTTTTTAAATACTGAAATTTTGAGAATAGAAATCTTTATAACTCTGCTTTCTGCTGATATGGATACATTAAACTCGGCAGCTGAAAACTGCATCTTTCCTCATGTGGAATTCTGAGAAATGTTGTTCTAGTCTCTGTATTCAAGCAGAGGTGTTAAACATTCCTTGGTTATACTCACTATTAGGCACAAAAGCCATAGAATGTGCTTTGTGCCTCTCCTTTTGAAAAATAAATTTAGCTTTATGCATAGGCTGTGCTCATCAGTGTTAAGCAAGAACAAATGCATTAATGCATACCAAGGCCCCCCACATCAGCCTCTGATGTGCTATCAGAGAACTTTAGTGCATTACAGAGATCAGGGCTCTTTCAGAATCTGGTTCTGAATCTGTGGTCCAGTGAGATCGCAGCTTAAGTGCTCCTCTGAGCTTCATGACATCTCCGAAGAGGGATATCTGGCAGCCTGTGGTGTCCAAGAGGGAATAGGTTTGAGGCATTCCTCTGAGGCAGGCTTCTGAATATCACAATGGGTTTTCCACAAACGCTGTCCCAATCCCTGTACCCACTGGAGGTTCTCCTCTGTTCCTACATCTTTAAATATAAAAATTATATAATTTATCTTTATAAAATTCTTAAAATATATTTGGTGTATGGCACAGATAAAACATTTTCAAGCTGAGAGTCTAGGGGCCTGGCTCTTAAGCCAGTTGTACTATGTTATATGATCTTGAAGAAAGTCATATGACCTTCAGATACCTCATTTTTATCATCAGTAAAAAAAGGCTAATCATTCTGGTTTTGGCTGCATCACAAGACTGTCGAAAGCCTCAAATGACTGGATGTGTACTTCAAAAAGTATAAGAGAACAATGCAAATTCAAGGTAATATGATTTTTTTTCAAACTCCAAACCTGTTATTCATAAGGCAGTTATTTTCATGTCTGGAAAAATAAAATGCTTTCTTAAATAAAAGAAGAGATTTTAAAATGCATGACAGCTCTTAAGGTGAAACAAAATAACACAATAACTTTCTACCTTGTCAGTGAGCAATTATTTTTTTTAACTGACAGTTTCACCTATGTTAAATGAAATATTTCAACTCTATGTTAAACTTCAAAATGGACACTAAGGTTTGGCTACTTTCTTTTTCTGTATGCATATGGTGTTGCAAGATGACCCTTCTAGGGTTAGGTAGCCCAATATCACCAGATCCTAAAAGGATTGATTCCGTTGTTATCTGCTTAAAATCAAATTTCAAAACAAACAGATTTTGTTCAATTTGGCAAAATGAAGTTAGTCATTTTCATACTCAGACTTTATTCAATATTTCTTCTTCTCCCTATATTGATCAGTTCTCCTGTTGCTGGAAGAAAATACCCAACACCCACAGTTTAAAGGAGGAGAGGTTTAATTTGGTTTATGGTTTCAGAAGTTCAGTCCATGGTTGACTGGTTCTGCAACAGGAACATCATGGCAGAAGGGCATAGTGGAGCAAAGCTGCTCACTTCACGGTAGCCTGGAAGCAGAACAAAGCTTCAAGAGATATATCCCCCAAAGGCACACTCCCAGTGACAGCCTCCTACTGAGATGGACCTCCTAACAACATATTCAGTTCTAAGCATCAGTGGACTAATCCACTGTCCCCAAGATCCCGTCACCTCTCCAGAAAGTTCGTAAAACTTACTGGCAACTAAGATTAAATGACATGCCCCCAGAATTGAAGCTCCCTCTTTGTTTTATAATATAGCATCTTGGCAAATTGTTAACATAAAAGATAATTTGTTAAATAAATCCATAGTCACAGTTTCTATTCCTGCAATCATACTGATTACTAGTGCTTATGGAGGATGAAATATTTGCTTTGTCACTTTGCTAAACACTTTACATCAACTCTCACTTTATCTCCAGGAGGATGATACAAGTAAAGTTTACAATATAGTAAGACCTTGGTAAATGCAACTGCGAATATACTAATGGTCATTCTAATTATGATTATTCTCCTTAAATAAACAAAGATGAATAAATTTCAGAGATGCAAAGTTACATCGCATGTCTGGTAAATGGTGAAGCAGTGACTTAAATTCAGAGGTGTCTGATGTCAGATTTTGTACTCAGCTATTTAGCTTAACTGACTCTCATTGTAAGAGGTGAAAATGTGTAATGTTGTCCCAGTAAAAAAGTATCATCTTGGTTTATTATTACAAAATTGCCCATCCCTGTCTATGGCCTGACACTCCATTTAAAGAGAATATAAATAGCCAGGCATGGTGGCACATGCCTGTAATTCCAGCACAGTAGGGGCTGAAGCAGAAGGATTACAAACCTGACCCAACCTGGAAAATTTAGTAACTTGGTCTCAAAGTAAAAAATAAAAACGTGTTTGGGATGTAGCTCAGGGCAAAGTCCTTGGTTCAATTCCCTATACCAAAAAAAAGGAAAAAAAATCTTTTGAGTAGTTTGGATATTTTGCTCTGTAAACAACTCTACAATCTGATTCGGGTTTGGACTGCTGTCTTCTCATGCTACCCCTCTGACTGACTGGCCTTCTTACAAGGTACTCCAGGCTTCTCCCTGAACACAGGTTGGGATTTTGGTATAACAACCACCCATTACCTACCTGCTGTAATATTCTTCATCCAGTTGAAGAAAGTCTCAGACATATTTTATGAAACATTGTTTAATTCTATTCTTCACTAAACAAATACCATTGTTTTTGCAAAGAACATAGTAATGCAGAGAAGAAACAAGGAAAAATAGACTTATCCATGATGACACTATTGACTGTCGTCCACAATTTCACAGATGTCCTTTCCCATGTGTGGTATTTATATAATAAATGAGTAAGTGTTGTATGTATACAAACTGTGTAGATTATGGTGTCAGCCCTCAAAAAACATATTTAGTAGATGAATACTGTTTTTAAACTCAATATATTTGGAGCCTCTTTCCATTATGGGACATCTTCTTTTAAATTATAAATGGTTATATAATAAACCTTCACTTAAACATATCACAGGTTATTTATTTAAGTAGTCCTCCATTATTAAATTTAGTTTGTTTGCTATTGTAAACATAATTCTGCAAGAATTATCATGGTAATTCAATATTTATTTACATTATTATTTCCTTAAAATGACTTTCAGATTTTGTCTTCTCCAATTTTATAGTTTATCAGAGAAGAAAAGGACTACACTTCTAGCTGAGTGTACAAGGTCCAAATAGCTAATCCTTAACTGGCTTGGATTTTATCTGACCTCCAACTTGAGTGACTTACATGTCCCTACACTTTTCCCATTGTCCCCTGTGATATCCTGTCCTGTCCCACCACATTAGTCAAGAAAGTATGCACAATTTCCATGCCCAAAGTGTGTAACAAAGCAGGAACAGGAGTGCTTATCCTAGGGAAACTGTAAATTTTGATGGTGTGGTCATGTTTTGGAATCATCTCTGCACCTAAATTTTTAATTTGCAAAATCCTAGAGGGAGCTTGACACACAGTCTCTAAGTTCCCGAGGTCCAGCCATGAAGTCTGTTGCCCTTTCTAATGGGCTCAGCAATTTGAAGGGGAAGAAAAATGCATCTATTGATTTGGCTCAGCTGTATCAATTTGGGAGCTGGCCCAGTAATCTCATTATTGTGGTCTGAATGCTTTTATTCCCTCCGCTCCAGAATGAAGCCTATATAGAGCCAGCAGCTGCACTCTCAGCAGGACCTCGAGGTATCAAATGCACCCAGGAACTCTCAGCCTCCCATTTTCATTAACACCAGACACGGATGACAAATAACTCTTTCGTGACCTGCACATTATTTCCAGTTCATATGTATTTTTTTCCTTTTTGCTCCTTTGTACATTTTTGTCACACTAAAGCACACTTTTTATCATTTCTAAATTTAAACAGTATACACTCTGATTTTGGCAGAGATTTGAATATATCCAAGCAAACTTTTCTTTTGATTTAACTGATCAAGTCACCAGATTGGCTCACAGAGTGGTCTAATATAAAGAAACTGTATCAACTAAAAAAAAGATTTCATATATGTTATTATCTTTTCTATCACAGTAATTAATTTTAAAATAATTATAAATTTTTATAATTTATAAATATCAAGAACCTGTTTTTAATGTTACTCCTTTACATTTTTCTCTTTCCTGAAAAGAAAAAAAATATGCTTATATACAGAAAATCTGGCTTGCTCGAGTCTCCAATTCACCCTCACTTGCCATATGCAATGCATAAATTTATAATGTGTTAAGCTCTAAGAACAGCTGACAACCAATTTCAGCTTCCTAGGTTTAATTCCTTCCTTAATTCCTTCCCTAGGTTTAATTCCACCTAGACTCTCTGTCCCCTTACATATGTTCTGTGTGTTGTGAAAATGCTTTTGTGACTAATCAAATATCTTCTGCTACAAAGATTTTAAGGGCTCTTAGGGAAAATGAAAACTTGTATTAATAAGAACTTGAGAAGTGCTAATGAATTGTGTTTGCCTCAATATTCCTTTTTCCTTCTTTTTCTTCTTTATCCTTGAAAGGTCATGGGCTTTCAGAATTGAAGTTTTCCTTATGGCCAAGCAGAAACTGTGCTAAATTTATTTCCATTTACTTGAGGCAAAATCAAGTAATCTCTTGTTACTAAAAACTGAGCAATTTTAAAGAAAAAAAAGATTTTTCAGATTCAATAACTTCTTTTTATAGAAAAAAAAAGGGAAGTCCATGCCACACAAGAAGATAACAGAGTTGAAATGAAAGTCAAGGAACCTCCTAAGTACCTTTCACAATAATCCATAAAGATACCTTTGATATTCCATAAACGCTAAATGCTAATTATAAAACTTATTTCCTTACCTAATTTACCTTGCATTCTTTAAAAATAAAAGCCACACTTAAAAGATCACAATAAGTAGCCCGCCCACCCCCACAAAAAAGAAATAGTTTTCTCTTTTAAAAAAAAAAAATCTTACCTACAACTACATGACATTCTAAACAAACATGGAGACAGTAAAAAGATCAGTGATTACCAGAGGCTGGAAAGAAGGACAAACTGGCAGAACACAGGAATCAGTAGACGGTGGAACCACTTTGTATGATGCCATAGAGTGAAAACATGTCATTATACAACATAGTCCAAACCCATAGAATGTGTATTACACCAAGAGTGAATCCCAGTGGAACTCTTGGTATTGTGTGCTGATAATGTATCAACGTAGGTTCCTCAGGGAGGACCGTGGTGCAGGGGAATCTCTACCTTCTCACTCCTGTAGTGAACCTAAAATTGTTCTAAAACAGTGTTTAAAAGATCTCTTACTAATAAGTCAAGTCAAATAAAAACTGGGTATCTACTAACCCAAAAAAGACAAAAAGAATCTGAAAACAGCCAACTAATGAAGTAAATTATGACATCAAAAAGATATTCAAGATATTTCTAAGCATCTGGCTACCATGGATTTGACTTTGAGTTAAATGATCAAAATGGTGTAGAATTCTCTGAGATATCTAAAAAATAAGTTTTTTAAAAGATAAATTGGATTTCCTAAGATGATGGCATCTGGAATATAGTATCTCAGCCATTTTATTTCTTAAAGTAGAAAAATGACAAGAAGTAGAAATAATGTTGTGAGAAAATATGTATCAACACTCAAAACTAAAAGATAATCCTGTCCATATGCCATAAAACAAGAGGTCACATTCTGCTAAGTACAGTGAAAATAGGAATATACTGAGCAGTGACACAGCAAAGGCCAAGTCAGACCTGCTGTCCTCAGAAAGATTTCAAATATACTAACATGATATTCCAGCAGGACATTGTTAGCAAATTTCAATTTGCAAAAGTCATGGTAAGATATTGATATATAACAAAGCATTCTCAATCAAGCACTACTACTAGAAGGCCTGTGTGGAAGCTTTGCTAGAACAAACTGAAAATGCAGCCTCAGTGTCATCTCTACAATTTCCTCTCAATCTGACCTTGGGCTAGTTCATTACCCTTCCTGTATTTTTCATTTCCTCAAATATAAATGAGTGGTATAACCTACTTCATCGATTTATGGAAAGAAAAAAATGAAGCTATATATGTGAAGCTGTAATCATTGTAAATAGCTGTTTTTGAAACAAAAAATTTATTGGTACATCTTAGACATACATAATGATAACCCTCGTCACAGGGAATTTGCACCTGTTCATGATATATCCTGCCTTTTCTTTTTTCCCCATTTCCCCCTCTTCTCAAACCCCTTCTCCTGCCTATATACAAAAGCTTTTTCCCACTTTTCCTTCTATTTTCACTATTTTTTGTCCCTTCCTTTTCTCCCTCCCCTCCCTTGCTCCCCTTCCCATCTGAACATTTTCTTCCCATTTCCCAATATCTACTATACATTTTAGTCTTATTTTCACTTTTTCTTTCTCACACCAGAGAAACAGTGTGGTATTTAAATGTATATCTGATCTATCTCACTTAAAAGTATAGTCTCAAGGTGCATCCATTTAGCTATAAATGTCTCAAGCTCATCCTTCTTTGTGGCAGAGTAGTACTCCGCTGTATAAAAAAAACCTCACATCTTCTTTATCCATTCGTTGGATGATGGGCATGTGGGCTGTTTCCAAGATTTAGCTATTACAAATTGTGCCGCTATAAACCTGGGTATGCATATATCACTGTGGTATGATGCTTTTAATTCTTTTAGGAAAGTACTGAAAAGTGAAATAGCTAGGTCAAATGGAACCTCTAGTTTTAGTTTTTTGAGGAATCTCCACACTGATTTCCTTAGTCGTTGCACCAGTCTACACTACCGCAAACAGTGGAGAAGGGTTCCTTTTTTCCCACACCCCATCCAGGATTTATTAGTTGGTTTCTTGGTAGCAGCCATTCTTTCTGGAGTGAGATGGTATATCAGCATTATTTTAATTAGCATCTCTTGAATGATCAGTGATGTTGAACATTTTTTTGAATATTTATTTGCTGTTTCTACTTCTTCACCTAAGAAGTCAGATGCCCATTTTTGGATTTAAAGACCCCTTGAAAATAGCTTAGGAAACAGACAATACATAGCAGCGAGCACTCATTATCACAGTCCTGTCACCATCATGATTTCCATCACCTGAAGAGCCATGAGCTGTGCCTTTAACAGTGATGAAATGAAAGCAGCTGGACATATTTCCCATGTGAAGACAAAACAGGAAAATAAGCTCCAGAAATCTTGCTCCAGGTCATAGATTTTTCCACAAAAAGGGATGGAAACTATCCTCCCTATGCTGTTCCTGATCATCAAGTACCTCACCATTTCTCTCAGAATACTGGGGTCAATGAACCAATGACAAATGCATATATTAAGCAGTCCTTCTACTTAAGAGCTAGGCAAGGATTCTAATAGCACTCAGGAACAGTCTATTTTAGAGAATTCTCTCATCCTTTTTCTTCAAATTTTATGAGACAGGGTCTCACTATGTAATTCAGGCTGGTCTTGAACTCACTATGTAGCCAGGCTGGCCTTGTATTCTCATTGTTCCTCCTGCTTCAGTCTCTCAAGTATTGGGCTTACAGGCATAAGCCATCAAGCCTGGCTCTCATCCTATCTAAACAGCAAAGAACATAAACACAAAACCAATATAAAACCTATGGTCAGCTTTTTAAAAAACCAATATGGCGCCAAAGGCAAAGAGGAAGCTCCTACCAGTCCCAAAGCTGAAGCCAAAGCAAAAGTTTGAAGGCCAAGAAGGCAGTGCTGAAAGGCATCAACAGCCACAAAAAGGAAATCTGCACATCACCCACCTCCCACTCTCCCAAGACACTGCAGCTCTGAAGGAGGCAGCCCAAACACCCTGGGAAGAGCACCCCCAGGAGAAGCAAGCTTGACCACTATGCCATCCTCAAGTTCCCCTGACCAAGGAGTTAGCCATGAAGAAGACAGGACAACAACACATGCATGTTCATTGTGGGTGTCAAGGCCAACCACCACCAGATCAAACAAGCTGTGAAGAAGCTCCATGACGTTGTGTGGCCAAGGTCAATACACTGACCAGGCCTG
Organism: Heterocephalus glaber; assembly: GCF_053883595.1. Taxonomy (NCBI): domain Eukaryota; kingdom Metazoa; phylum Chordata; class Mammalia; order Rodentia; family Bathyergidae; genus Heterocephalus; species Heterocephalus glaber. The sequence goes on along the minus strand of NW_028258307.1, from coordinate 6,271,040 downwards.
ATGGAGAGAAGAAGACATATGTTTGACTGGCTCCTGATTTTGATGCTTTGGATGTTGCCAACAAAATTGGAATCATCTAAACTGAGCCCAACTGGCTAATTTTAAATACATATTTTTTATCATAAAATAAAACCTGTGGTGCCATGAGCAATGGTCAACCAAAGATGTCCACCTCCTAACCCTCAGAACTTTTAGATATGTTGCTGCCTTCCATGGTAAAAGCCTACAAATATGATTGAACTAGGGACCCTGAGATGAGGGCAGATCTTAGATTATCCAGGTGAACCCAGTCTCTTCACAAGGGCTCTTATAAGAGGGAGGCAAGGGGATCAGACTTAGTAGCAGGAGATGCTACCATAGAAGAAATCAGAATGATGCCTGGAGAGATAACAAGGCACTGGATATGTGTGTCCTCTAGAAGCCGGGAGAGACAAGCAAATAGATGTTCTCTTCAGACAGGAGGAAACAGCCCCTCCAAAACCTTGACTGTAATTCAGGGAGCCCAATTTTGGAATTCTGACTTCCAGAGCTAAAATACAAGTTTCTGTTATTTTAAGCTACTAGTTTTTGGTAATTTGATAAAACAGAAACAGGAAACTAAAGTGATTCCCTTAAAAATTATTCTTTAAGAAGAAAAGACAGTATTTATGTAGCACTCCAAATTTATAATTATATAAGAAGAGCATTCCTGGAGTGAAGAAAAAGACAAATGCAAAAAATAAAAAAGGTGTCAATAAACAAATCTTCTCTATGGAATAAGCAAAATTCAAGACCACTGGAACATCATGGAAAAATATCTCAAAATGAATATACAACTGAGATGAACAGAGAAAGAAGGGACCAGGGAGAATTAAGAAATAAAGCAATTGATCTTCATAAAGCAGAACTTAAAATAGCATTAGTACCACTCAAATACAGAAGGGACACTGCAGGAAAGAGATCCCTTACATAATATAAGCACAACCAATGCCCACAGAATGAACACTAAAAGATTAAAAAAGTGAAAACAGTAAAAAGGAGACAACAGAGATTTAAAATTCATGTTTTCATCCCTACACAAAAAGGCATGTCAAAAAAAGCATCAAGACAAAAACAAAAGAAAAGAAAAGTTCTTGAACAAAGTCTTGGCTTGTTTAGATTAAGTAGATTTAAAATAACTTAGACAAAATATATTCATTTTAAAAGTTACACTAGAGTTAAACTTAGCATCACTAATAGTGTGACACTCTGATATTGTGTGCTTTTCATGAGATGCAATGCAAAGAAATGACACAAACAGTACAGATGGTTCCCACTTATGATGATTTAATTTACAACATTTGACTTTATTACTGTGTGAAACAACAGATATGCAGCCAATACCTCACTTCATAATTTGAACTTTGATCTTTTCTTGGTCTAGTGATATAAACTATAATCAGTGGCACACTTCTTTCTTGTGAACCTTGGCCACGATAGGGAGCCACAGCTTAAAGGGAGCCACACAACTGAGAGAAGAAACAACCATTACCCACCAGTGAGCTGTGTTGCCAAGCTGTGACATTAAGTAGGTTAACTGTAATCAACTCATGTGCAGCTTAGAATATTTTCAACTTATAGTACTTTTATTGGAACACAACCTCATCATAAATAAAGGAGGATTTGTAATAACTGGGAAAATTCTTGGAAAAATATTGAAGTTTAATCTAGACTTTAAACTTCTGTTTAGCCAGTAGAATTGTGGAGAGAAAAATAAGATCATAATTTCACAATAGGATAAATGTAGACTATAGGGCATTTGAAAAGACAGTTCATTGGATCACTTCAAAATTAAATATTATTAAATCAGGATAGGTAGAACTAGTCTAGAATGTAGAGACATAACAACCTACTATATAAATTATAATTGAATTTGGTTCAAAAATATAATTATAGAACTTGTTGTGGGACAACAAATAGCCTTGAAAATGGACCACGTGTGAGATATTACGTAAACATGTTTTGCTTTTAAAGGAAGATAACATATAATAATATATAAAAATACCTTGTTTCAAGAAATATGCATGCATATATCTAGGTGGTAAAATCTGCAACTTCTTTGAAGAGATTCAGCATATACACACTTTATTTTCTGAAAATTGGCATGGCATGATGCTAACATAGTTCTGAGAAGTTAGTTTATCATATTTATTATGCTGTTCTACTCCCTTATATATGATAGGAATGAGAGAAAAGCACTGGAAAGAGTAAATGTAAATAAATATCAATTTTATAAAACTAATGCAACAATTCCTTCCACGTATAAGTATCTACATGTAAAATACATGGTATTAGTAACACAAAAGTTGGGAAATGAATAAATGCAATTGAAGGGTCCCATGTGTCTTAGCATTATGCAAAAAGTGTTAAAAATAAGAATTTTCACTAAACGTAAGTTCTGAACCATCGTCTAACTTTTAGGGCAGCTTCTGAAAGAACAGAAGAATAATACATAGATAAGAAGTTGATAAAGGTTAATGATGTGTAAAAATAATTTCTTAGCATAAACAAAGGCAAGAAATTAGAAAAACAAATGTTATAAACCAGAAGAGTAAAATAGAAAACAAAAGAAAGATGGAAGAAAAAAACCCAACTTGACTAATGATCACATTAAATGTAAATGGACTAAATATTTCAAGTAGAGGAGTAAGATTTACAGAATTGATCAAGAAACAACTACAAGAGCAACATAAATATAATGTGTACTAATTAAAAAATAATACTTCTTAACTTTAAAAACAAAGAAGTGAAAAGGAATGAATAGCAGAATAGGTATATGCAAGAGAATTGTTGTACCTGTGCTATTATACTCTTATCAGACCATATAGACTTTAAAAAGCAGTAATAGATTTTAAAAGGGCATTTTGTAGTGATGAAAAGATCAAATTATGAGAAAGATGTTACAATATAAATCTTCAGCACCCATTAACACAATTTTATAATTATGAAACACAATAACCTGATTTCATAAAATAAAAATTGACCAAAGATGGAAAAGAGACAAATCCACAATCATAGTAGTATAGTCTTAGTAGCTGATAGAACAAACCCATTAAGGAGTAAGAATATAGAAGATCTGAATAACAAAATACTGAATTTGATTTAACTGATACAAATATAGAGAGAACATTGTACCCAGTAACTGCAGGATTTCTTTTTAAGTGCAGATAAAGCATGTACTAAAACTAAATAATTGCTGGATCATCAAAGGAAAAAAGAGTTAGAAAATAATCACGTAACAAAAAGTAAAACATAGATTCGTCAAGTACCCAGCCAGGTCACCTCCTTGAATTCTTATCCACCAACATCCAGACAAGAATGAGTGGGTTGTCTTTGGTGCCACCAAGTCAATAACCCTTATTTCATCAGTGGTTGCTTTGTGCTCTTTAAAAAGAAGGTATTTGGTGATGTTGGACCTGGAAAATATAGGGAAAAATAAAATGTTGTATCTGGTGACCTCTCATATTTATTCATGTATAAAAGTGAGAAGTTTTATTCAGTGCATCTTCCTTTTGCCCTTTAATATGAAAGACTATGAAAAATATAAAAGCACTAATTACAGGCCCACTGTTTACCATTCACAATAAAACTTCAATAAAATTGAAACAAATCTAAGACTAGTAAGAAAACAAATGGAACAGATGGAAACACTTTCAGAAATAATGTAGGAATTTGATTATACTACGGTTGCCTAAACATAAAAGCAGTACAATTTATTCCACCTTGCTTATTTCCACCAAACAGAATTGGATGACTTGTTTGTCTCTATTTTTGTGCTCTAGCCACATACTGAATGGAAAGGTTCTTTCGAGTTTAGTGTCTGGTGAACAGGATAACAGATACAAATTTCTTCTTCTGAGTTTTACTTGCTGATCCTCCTTATTTTAAGCAGTGTGGTATACATATATAAAACTGAGTTCCTTAGTAGAGTTGGAAGACTTCAATGTAATGTATTTAAAGAAACTATAGTCCCTAAGATGCTACTAGTTCTTGTTTTTGCATCCTAAAGCTGAATCGTTTCCAAGGTACGGAAAATAAACAGATTCATTTATGGAAGTAAAGACAAAAATAACCTGTCTCCTCAAAAAGGAGTACTCTTCCCCCAGAGGTCCATTTTCTGACAGAAACAGATTTGGGATGTCTGTTTACATGGCAGTGTGAAGAGTGTATTTCTAAATTGTTATAATGTTCTTTTTTTGCACAAATGTTTTTGTCGACCTGATTCAGTTTGGTTCTACTAATTTCTTATGGATTCCGGAAGGCTGTCAGTCTTAAGTTCATGTTCTTTGGGGGCTTGATAAAATTTTGCCTTTGTAGGTATTTTGGTGAGAAATGGGAGGAGGATTCACCACAGGCTCCTGGCTAATTCCGTTTTGAGGTCGGAGTCTGCATCAGTGGCTTTATTCAGAGGACATGGGCAATCTGCAGAAAAGCTGATTAGAGCACATTAAAATGCAATCTCCTTAAATAATGTATCATGTTTCTATTTTACTCTGAGCCTCTCGTCATATTGTATCATAGGCCATCAGAGATGCCAGGATATAATCTTTATATCCAGAATTAAGACTGACACCATTTAAGTACAATTCTCCAATACTGAGGTTTACAAACTATTCTGGTTCCTCCTCCCCTCCCCTGTGTAATTTCTTCTCTACCCCAGGAAAATATTTCTTAATGTTTCTGATTAATTACAAAAATAGCATTAAAGTTGCTGGTTCAATCAAAGGCCCTGGGAAATACAATGCGTAGTAGTTTCACTACTATTCCCAATAGAAAATGGAGGTGAAGTTAGTCCTATCTTCTCTTATTCATCCAGTTTTTCTGAGAATTTTCCTTCAACACTGTGAGCCCTGTCAATATTGAATAGACTATACTTGAGCTATGTGGACCACACTGACTCTGTTTAATAAAATGTACACCGATTTAATTAAAATGGGGGCATTTTTATGCTCTGTGTTATCAGCTTCTATCTTACGACTCTGCCAGTGTGCAGAATTATTTAAGTTTGCTGTGTCATGAAAGGTGAATCATATACCACTCCTCTGGTTCTGAATGCATTACTAGAGTCATGACCTTTCTTGTTTGCTGAAATATGGAAATTCTATATTGTAGATAAGGGATGAGTCAATCATGATTATCTTTTCTCTTTCATTCATTTGTTCAATTTTTTAAAAATTCTTTTCAAACTTCAGCCAGTTCATTTTAGGCCTTCAGACGGTTAAAATGAGTTTCCCTGATCTGATGAAAATATAAGACAGCCGTAATAGGGGCATATAACTTGGCCTACCCTCCCCAAAATTGCAGATTCTAACTTGGAATTACTTTTTACATATTAATTAAACAAATACACTAATTGACAGTAGAATCATGATCAACCTCAAGAAATTCTTTCATATTTTTTCCCTGAAGTAAGGAAAATTTTTTTGACATTATTCTTATGCATGTTCCCTTATTTGACCCATGTTTGTTGGGTACTTAATACATGATAGCAATGTGGGCTGCAAATCTATGTATATGTTGTCTCATTCTGGGCATACAATCTCTTCTTAACCCATAATGTTACTTCTCCATTTTGCAGGGAAAGAACAGCAGACTCAGAGTCTTGATAATTAATATGCACAGGCTTATTTAGACACAGAAGGACAGAGCTAGAATTCATCTTCCAAAGGTGGCCTGAGGCTGCCAGTGTCAGGAATCCATGAGTTCCCAGCCAGTTAAAATAAACATATTTGTAACTTTTACAACACTCACTGCAGAATATAAGCATCTGGAAAACAGTTTTCCACCTGTAAAATTTCTAATTATAGACTTTATTGTACAGTAATTTTCACCTTATCAGTTCTCCTAGGTTGTTTTTCTGTATAGCTATTTTCAACAGATTCAAACTAATGGATGGAATTTAGGAGTCATGTACTTTTCCATTGCTTCTTTTCTCCAGTGATTCTCTTGTTTTTAAGCCTTGCTGATACGCTCTGCAAATCTACCTTTTCAAAGATATATTCTCCAAATGGTGTGAAACACAATTTTTTAGACCTTCTTATTTTGAAAAAAAATTTCACACCGTGTAGATTGTCTTGTATTACATAGAAGCTATTTACTTTTTGGTAACTTTCTGTTTCCTGTTATAAATAACTCCCTGACCGGACCTTGGTGAAAAATTTGTCAACTCCTTCATTCATATCCATTTTTATGCAATGCATCTTTATTTAATATGTCTATGATATGCCAGTGACTAATTAAACACCAGGGCTATCAGTAAGTAAATGGACAAGAAAACTCCTTGTGTTCACCAGCTTATACTCTAGCAGGAGCAAAAGCAGTAAATTACATGGTAGATAGAAAGTGGTAAGTGGTGAAAAGAAATGGGAAGTCAAGAAAACAGGATCAAAAGGTGGTAAAATTCTAGGGAGTATAGCCAGGGGAGCTCTGACTTCAGTGGCTTAGGACCTGGAAGGAGAGAGGAGCACTTACAGATATGAATTGATGTAGTTACATTTCACCTCCCAATGAACCAACAGTGGGCAGCAGCTAGTGGTTGAAGATCTGAAATAGTGTAAACTTAAGAGTTTCAATAAAGATCACCCACATCTGCCTTACCTGGTCTCTGGGTTGATGAACTCCACCTGCCATTCATACCCAGGGCACTGGATCTATAGCAGCCTCATCAGGATGTTAAGGCTATTTTATCTGTGACATATTTGGTGAAGCACAAAATTCTTTCACTGTTATCCATTTAATTCTTAATCAACCAACTGCCCACAGTGTATTTTATTCCCTCCTAAACACGTAATGGCTCCCATAAAGAGTTAAGAGTTAAGTTTCTTCCCATTGAGAAAGAATGAGAGTCTTTCTTATTTCCCTTACACACATTATCTTAATCCTTGTAATTACTGCTGAAATTGATTTTGTTTTCTTTTTACTAACAAAGGCTCAGCTAGCTGAAGGAACTGTCCCAAGTTACAAGGGCAAGAAAGAGGTCAAACTGGAATTCATACACAGATCCTGCTTGACTATGCTCTTAAATATGAAGCTCTCAAATATGCTTTTAACTATGCTATCAAATACCAAGATTTACTCATTGAAGTTGGTTGCATCAGACATGGAAGGACCCTTAAATGAATCTAGTTCACAATGAAACCCAGAGACTTGACATTACTTTTCCAGTGACTCAAACTCAGGAGCAGTTTGCACTACCAATCAGATGGCCTTGTGCCCAGATGGGTCATCTTTCAACTATGCCATGCAAAGGCTATATTACTTAATATAAAAACTCAGGTAGAATAAACAACCTGTCCCATGCTCCATTTTTCCTTGACTAGAAATACTGTGACCTTTTGGGTAATGTCCTATTTTTTCTTTAAAATCTGATCAGATGTTATCTACTTTGCAAAGGCATTCTTCATGCCAGTAGGTATTGTTACAGTTTCCTCTCTCCAGGGAACTATGGTTGCCTCATCATAATATCTAAGTCTTACCATAATTTATAAATCTACACTGTCATCAAATGTTAGATTAAGCCTCTTGAAAATACCATGTCATTCATCTTGGTGTTCTCAGTGGCTAAACTTAGATATATAGCAAACAAATAATATTTCTAGAAAGGAATTTCCTTAAGCAAACTATGATTAATATAGGCTTCTAAGATTGATACTGATAGAAGCAAATAGAATTTTAGGGAAAACATTATCCCATGTTTTTATTCAATTATTATAAGTAATATTCAAACAAAGTCATAACAACTTAAAAAGAAAATTATTTTCAGTGAAGCACCAGTTATATTTTTCTAAAATTGATTTTTATAGGAGCTTTAGTATTCTACTTTTCTTAAGGAGAGATGTCTTCTTCATACACTGATTCAGCAGCCCTCCATAGTGCACACACTATGAAACTGTGCTGCTAGGCAAAAACACAGCTGCCAGTAGACAGCTTCTCTCTCCTTCAGCAGACAATAGCATCTGTCCATGGAGTTTCTATTCCTAACTTGAATGAAAAAATTGAAAAACAACAGGGTCTACCATGAGAAAACTTGATTTCAATTTCCAAATGCTCCTTTTAATTTCTAAAAGGATGTGTGTAACTCTCCCTGGTCCTTTGAATCCAGAAAGAAGGAGGTATTACCTGTTCCATCGAATTCCTGGCAGAGTATGTTTTGGTTTACACATAGATGTCTCCCAAAGCCTCATGCACTCCGAAGTGGGCCTTTTGGCCTGTGACTGAATCAAGGGGGAGCTACAGCTGACTTGCTGTTGTGGGCGTGGGACCTGGTCAGAAGAGGTTGGTCCCTGGAGAAAGGTCCTGGGAGGGTCATTGCTCCCTCTGGTTCCTCCTCTTTCTTCTGCTTCTAGGCCACCATGATGCGAGCCACTTTTGTCCACCCAGAGCCTTCACCATGCCTTCCTGCCATGGAGCCAGACAATCATGCCCTAAAAACACGAACCAAAATAAACTTTTCTTCCTATGAGTTGTGGTTGTCAGTATTGTATCCCAGTGATGACGAAGTGACTAAGACAGAGTGAAAACCAACTAAGCAATGCTTGCAAAAGTGCTTAGTCAGCTGATAAAAATCAGAGTAGCCCTCAAAATTATTTTCCTATATTTCCAGCATCAGTCATTTTTTGCTACTTCAAAGTATAAAAAATAAATAAACATAATTAAATCAGATTTTATCTCAAATTTAGAGGAAATTCTCAAGCAAAATTTTGTCCAAATTAAAGATGGGGAGAGAAATTATTCCCCATGAGCAATATTGGATGAAACAAGCAGCTTTATAATGGTTAACTTAAGTGAAAATCAGTAGGTGGAATTAGTGGAGTTGTCCTCAAGGATCCTGGGGGGGGGGGGTCTGTGTCTGTGTTATATTATTTCACTGAGTGCTGTTGAAGCTCACTGGTTTTTAATGAGGATGTGCAGAGTGATCGGTTTGGAGGAAGTTAACAAGCATGGATAGGAAAATGTCCTTTACCAGCAGCACTACTAATGCCCCCATCCATTCCTTTCCCACCTGCAGCATAATCAACATTACGGATCCTTCAGCAGTCAACTTACAAAAAATGGCCAAGGACAGTGCAAGGAACTCCACACCGCTGTTCCTTCCAGAAAGTTCTTGTCTCCAGATGAGTGAAAAATGTCCCCTGTAGTATCAAAGACTCCTTAATTCTTATATTAAGTGAGATTTAATTTCCACATGTGTTAGCCACTAATATTGAAGTAGGGACAATTGAGATGTTCACTGTATATTTATTCTAAGGCATTCAAAGCACAAAGCTTTTAAAAAATTATTCAATTTTCTAAATTGCACCCTGCATTTATGAAATCCCTCCAGGATATGAGATTGAATTTTAGACCTCCCAGTAGAATACATAAAACGCAAAATAAATAAATCAAGACAGCCTGTAAAAATTTCATATGCCACTGTGATTTTAAAAGATAGATGCTGCACTATTTTCCTGAACGTCAACCTAATGGGAATTGTATTAAATGTTCTCCAGCTATAATTTCCAAACTATGAATCTGGGAACATACTGATAAAGGTCATCTTTATTATGACATCTTAATGTACCTTACCCATCTATGGATGGCCTGGAGCAACAAGAAAATTAAATCTTTGTGATTCCATGTCGCTTCACTTCCCTTCTACTCGCCTACCACCAAGAACTACCTGTCTTTACTCAGGTCTCTTAAACAAGTCTCCCTTTGTTTTTATGGAGAAAAGGATATTGGGAATAGGACCTATCTTATATAAAAAGTTAATACAAGATTTAGTATTCCTTCGAACACTAAGTGTTACAAAATGTCCACGTGTATTTATTTTTATGGAAAAAATAACAGCAAAGAGACCTACAGAGTCCTACAATTAAGTGAAAGTGTATTATACTATCACATACTATAATAACTTAAAGTTTTCATTTGGTAAAATTTTCCTTGCTAGAGAGGACAATATTCTTGTGCACATCAATGTTTGAAACAGGATAGTGAATCACTGAGATCTAAAAGATGAAGAGGAACTTACATAGAAAACAAGATGAGGAGGAAGAGGACCACATTTTACCTGCACGTTTGAAGTCACTTAATGGATATAACAAGGACTGAGTTGAAGTCCAGACAAGACTGAACTAAGTACATGTCACACCTAGAATCATTATTGGTTGCCTTGTCAATTTAATGATATTATAATTAAACACAAAGAGAGAGATAGATGTCAGGTAGAGATATATATATTGGTATATACAAGAAGCAAAAATTAATCTATTAAAAAGTACCATGTAGTTTGGTATTTCCATTTTAGTTAAAAGGCTAAGGTTGAATTTGCATAATGGATACCAGTTAGTTTCCTGGTGGGATGAATCCTGTGAAATAGTTATGGCTACCACTGATAGCATGCCTCTCCTTTCATCTTGCTCTCTCTAAGGAAAAATAGTAAAAAAAAAATTGTAATTTTACTCTATCATTATCCACTAATATTTACTGAAGCCTGCTGGTAGGGCCCTTTGTGTGTATTGCTTAGTTTTGCCCTCACAATATCCTTATGGGACAGGGAGCATTATTTTTCCTTTCCCCTCATGAATGAGTAAACAGCTCAGCTACAATAAATAATTCACTCCAAGAAAATGTAGGAGCTTCACTCTGAACTAAGGTCTAACTCCTAAGCCTTGTGCTTCTTTTTAGCAGCACATGCTGACCACTTTTTATTCATTTAACTGGCACTTCTTAAATTAGGTGTTGTGGAGACAGTGATAAAATCCTGGTTAATTTCGTGGCCTTTGAATCTGACAGTCTAGGCTAAACTTCTAGCTTTGTCATTTAGGAGAATTTTAGCTTTGAGGGATTTGAATGTCTTTCCTAAGCATTAATTGCTTCATCTATAAAATGGGAATTAAAATAACACTTCTTTAGTGGGTTTGGTAATTAAAGTGGATATTTCATATAAAACACTTAGCTCTGTGCTTAGATCATGGCAGTAAATGGTAGGTGCTCTAATTGTGATAAATATACTATAGCTTTTACCCTTAAAACTGTTTCTATAAGGAGGGTTGATTAGATAGTACTGAGTGGCAATGCATAATTGAAAATGGCACTGTGCGAGTCAAAAGGAGGGATAATTCAGTCCAGTGAGATCATGGACATCATCACGCAGGAGGACACATTTCACTGGGGCCTTGAGGAACTGACTTATCCCAAGAAGAGCCTTGAACAAAGCTAGAGGCAGGAAAATTCAAAGCTTAGTTGTATACAAAGAGAACGGGGACCGTTTCAAGCATGTTTTCTACATAGGAGCACAGAGGGAGACCAGGTTATGGGAATGCACTGCAGACTTGAAAGCATGGCCAAGGAATTTGATGCGTTTGAGAGGATAATGAAGACCCTCTGAAGATTTTTAAGAGAGGAATTACAGGGAAGTGTTTGAACTCTTAAGTAAGCTGTAGATGTAAAATGTGGTGAATAACTGAAAAGGAAAACTAGAACAATCAATTAGGCCGATGAAGGAGACATAGGTCATTGACACATAAAATGGACAGGAGTTAGAAAACTGGACATGAGAGGCAAAGGAGAGGGAAAAATGACTCTGAAATTTTGAGTTTGAGTTAGAGGCAGAGAGGAAGAGATGAGAGAACACCAGCTTTGCAGAGCGTGTGCTGAGCCCCAGCATGAGCATGCTTCATCTGAAACCAGACAGGCTTATGGTGTTGACAGTGCAGTCAGAGCTGTGAGACTGAGGCTCAGGAGAGAATCCAGAGCATGGTGGTAACTAACTTTAGAGAAATTACAAAGACTGAGAAGGGAAGTAGTTCATGATAAATTGCCAAAGCACAGAAAGAAAAGGGTCAGGAAAAAATATTGTAGGCAAAGAATGAAGTCACAGAAAAGTCAAAGGAAACAAAAGCCAGAATGTTAATCAGGATTACAGAACCAAGAAAGAGAACACTGTAAGCAACATAGCTCTGTCATAAATACACAAGAGCTGGAACACAGGCCACCAGCACAAAATGGCACAGTGTGGTCAGTAATAGAAAGTAATAAAATATTAACCGTGAAAAGTAAGAACTCAATGGTGGAACAAACTACTTTGGAAAATACTTTTGAAGGCTTTTCATAATGTTAAACATAGAGATTCTATGTGAAGCAGCAATTCTTCTCCATGTATAAATATATATATATATATATATATATATATCTCCACACAATTCTACTCCTACACATGAAAAATGTCTTACACAAATACTCATACAAAGATGTACTGAAACAGCATTATTCATGATAGTTTAAAGATGAAAATCACTCACGTTCATCAACTGATGAACAAAGAAATAAAGTATGCATGTCTTTACAATGAAATATTTGGCAAAATAAAAAGCAAAATAATGCTGATATATACTACAGCATGGAATAAAACCTGAAAACATTGTGATAAATGAAGGAAAGTAGTCTCAAAACATGACAGAGGATGTGACTCCATTTATATAGTCCTGTGTAATTTAACAGTGGAGCTGTGTCCTGGGTCTGAGAAATGCATCACAAGGTGATCTCATCATTGTGCAAAGACCATAGAGGGAACTTCTGCCAACCTACATGGTACAACCTGGGGTATATTCTACGGAATATTGCTCCTCTGCTACAAACTTGTACATTATGTTAGTATACTGGATACTGAAGGTAAGTATGATTAAATAGTAGGTGTTTGAATTGTTGGGTATTGGAACATCACATAAACATATCAGTAAACGTAGTAGGCAGTCACAATTTTTCAGCTCCATTATAATCATTATAATCATGTTTATGTACAAATAAATAAATAAGATAATTTAATTCTATTAAATTCTCTCAACCCAAACCATTTTGATGTGTTTTGTTTTATTTTGTTTTGGTTTTTTGTACCAGGAATTGAACTCAGGCCCTTGTACTTGCCATGCAGGTGCTGTGCCACTGAGCTACATTCCTGGCCCTTTGATGTGCTTTTTTTTGGTACCTGGGATTGAACTCTGGGACCTTGAGTTTGCGAGGCAGGCGCTGGAACCACTGAGCTCAATCCCAGGCCCTCAATGTGCTTTTTAAAAAGAGTGATTCAGACTTTTTTTTTTTGCTTAAAACTCATTAGTAGTTCAAACTAAGTAATGGTTGTGGGAAACCTCACCCTAACCAGCTTTTGCAAAGAAATTGTGGCTTCTGAAATTAAAGGACATTCTACCTCAACACCTCAGAAAATTTCCTGTTAAGTCCCCTCTGCCTTCTCACACCCATATTTCATCAGCTTCTCAGAGACAATAGAAAGGATTTTTGATGGTTACCAAATGGCTAAGTACCATTCATTTCCAAACCTCTGAGCTATCTCATTAATATAATTGAAAGAATACCACATCTTGCATTGCCTCAGACCTTAAGATTAATGTGCCAAGCAGATCCTTGTGGAAAAGAGGAAAGTATACTGCAATTTATCAGCTCAATGAGTTACATTCCACACATTTTTACTGAGTACCTACAACGTGTCAGAATCCGGGCCCTTTGTTCTAAAGGGCATTGTTCTAAATAGTCACTCTATTCAAGAAGGTTTTAGTGCAACAGAAACAGATTTAAAATATAAGTAAATTTGATATTAAGTAATATGAATGCTGAAAGAGACCTGAAATGGAAATGTATTATACAGCTTAAAATAAAAACCCTGTTTGGAAGATCAGCAAAACTTTCAATCAGAAACTTATCTGTGACATAATGATAGAATGATAACATCTATAAATATTTATGTGTCAAGCATATTGTATCACTTTCTCATTTAATCACAGAAACAAAACTGTGATGTAAATCTGAATGCCTTCATTTTTGCAGATGAGAAAGATTCCAACGTGACAACAGAATAATAAACTTCTCAAGTTCATTCTGAGACAACATATAAACAGAGTCAAGATTCAAATCTGTCCAGGTTCAAATGTTTAACGAAGTCGTGATCATGGCTTTAAAAACTGAGGAGAAATCACAGACAGAGAAGAGCCATGCAAAGATGGAGGCAGAGACTGGAGAGGCGCTTCCACAGCTCCGAAGTGGCCAGCACCACCAGAGATGGGAAAAGGCACGGAAAGACTCTTCCTTCGAGCTGCTGGGAGAATGTGAGTGGCACGCTCACACCCCGATGTCAGATTTCTGGCTACCAGACTTAGAAAAATAGGTTTCTGTTGTTTTTTAAAAAATTTCCACATCTGTAGTCCTTTATGACAGTAGCCCCACAGAATCGACACTGATGTTATCAGAGCTGGAGCCACCATGAAAACATCCAGGAGGAGCTGGAATTTCAGAGGGGTCACAGTAACTGCCGGAAAAGCCCCTTAATGCCTGAGGAGACCCTGGCTTCTGCGCTCCTAGGCCCATCTCTCTCAGCGCCTCTCTGGTTGGCTGACGCCATAGAGCAGCTGGCGTAGGAAATGGCATGTGACCTGCACAGCCGATTCCCCAACACACAGGGCAGAACCCCAAAGGCCGGGGATGGTATGGGAGGGCCGCAGAGTCACGGAGGCACATGGTGGAAGCACACTGGGCAAGGAATGCTCGGAACATCAGGACATTTCACAGGGAATTCAACACTGAAACTTAATGTAGATGAATTAACATCCATCAGATACTGGAAGCAAAGCCTCAGGGAAGTAGAGATCATATGCAAAGTCAGACTCAGACTCGTGACTGGTGCAGACTTCCTTCCCTCTGCTTCAGTGTTTCTGGTCTCCATTATGGGAAACATATATGGACAGATCTGATTGTTAGGCCTGGTAATTGGGTTTTCTAGAGTCTAATCTGAAGATTTAGCTGTCTTGGCTTCAAGCCAGGGAGGGAGGAGGAAATCTCACATAGGAAGTCAGGCTTCAATTACACTCTTCAAATCAGTTTTAACAGAGAGGGCTCTGCTAGTTTGTGTTAAGTAATTGCCAACCCATAATAGAGTAGTGTTACAGTTCCTACTTGGTTTTTTTACTCATATATATGCATATTTTATATCTTACATATAAGGTGCCTCAGTAGAGGCGAATAGAGGAGTAAGATTTTTCCATCCATTACCTTACCCGCCTCCAAAGAAGTTCATTTTTAGTTCATTTTTAGTTCATTTGATTCATTCAAAGCTACATATTCATTCCATAGTTAAATGATGTTTCTGAAATTCTGGGCATGAGGTAAAGGTTTGGAAGTCATCAGATAACAATTTCAAATGTGGATTTGGGTGAGTTCATCCAACTGGGGAGCCAGCAGCAGCGGAGAACAGAGGCTCCAAGGAACCCCCAGGGCAAGCATGGCACATTGCCATTTTTCTTGGGATTTTCTATTCTCTTCGAGATTCATCAGTCACTGCAGTTATGTAGACTCTCTCGCCCCACCTTAGACACAGGCCAAAGTTACCCAGAGAAGCTGAAGTTTAGAACATGAGATGGTCCTTTCCTGCAATACCTATTTCACCATGTCACAGAATGGATTAGTCAGAAATGGTGCTGCAAATCCATCACAGCTAGGAAAAGTGATGTTTGTTTTTAATCCACAAATTCCACCTGAATTTCAGCAACAGAGATGAAAGAGAAAAAGCACTCTTATCTCACTTGGCTTACCCCTGCTGCAAGTATAATTCAATCATTTAAAGCTCTGCTTTGTAGTTCTTGGGTATTTTTATCTTTCGAATCCTTGCTCAAACAAAAATACAGTGATAGCTTCTCTTTTAGCTCCTGTTTTAAGTGACCCTGAAGGGCTAAAAAAGATCTAAAAATTTCTTTTCTTGAGGTCTTGGTGAAAGAGGAGAAAAGTGCTGGCTTCTCAACTCCACAGCATTGCATGGTTACAAATGAATGCAGCCCTCCTCTGGGACGAGGCTGTATCCAGGCAGACCCTGGCAGGGCTACAGCATTGCACATAATGACTGATGCACTGCAGATAAAATGCAAATCAACCTCTCCACCGGGCTGGGCAGCAGGCCCATTCCAAGAGGAAACCTTGCCTTTTACTGGAAGCACACCATCCACCTCCCCACACTCCCCAAGTGCCTGCCATTCTCTCAAGAAAAGATCAAATAATGGATGGATCTCAGTGAAAGAATGCTGTCCTAGAGGAAGACTTTGACCATTTTCTGAAGATAGAATCAGTTTTAAATATTTACATATGATAGGATATTTTTCCTTTTACTGATTCATTTCAAAGGATGTTTATAAAACATCCCCAAGTAAATGTGAATGAGAACACATGTCTATTTTGCAGCTTTTGGAATGATGATCATAGAATTATAATCTAAAATTCTGTGATAACTATGAACAGAAAGATAAAAAGGAATTCACACAGCATCTAGTTTAATGTCATCATCTGTTTCTAGCAGGAAATTTCCTTTACAACATTACTGGAAAATCCTGGGTTAGTATGTCCAGAGTCAAGAAGTACACCAACTGACAAGACAGCGCATCTCTTTAGTTAACAGAAATTTCCTTCTCATAGAAACCTACAGTACACACCAGCTCTCTTTCCTCATCTTCTCCCCAACACTGCCATCCTCTACCCCATTATTCACACCTTCACTTTTCCAGGACACGTCCCCATATATTCCAAGAACACTTCCAATTTCATAGACGCTTGGCATTCACCCTTGCAACTGTACTGTGAGAGACGTGTCACACTGTGAAACTGATGGGTACAGTGCTGTCCTATGATATTGCACCTGTCTAATAAATGTGAATATTTCTTTAGCAATAATTTCTGAAATCTGAGGCTTACAATGTGAATAGACTTTATTCTGTATAAGTGCCTTCACAAAGGAAGATATATAAGCTACAATTCTCAGATGTGGATATTTTCTCATTCAATGAATATCTGTGTGTCAAGCACTGTTCTAGACAAATTGTCACTGAAAAGACAGGACACCAGCTTAAGTTCGTGCACTGTCTAAAGGGGAGAGTCAGGACAAGACAAACAGACGGTAGCAAATCCCACAGTCTTTCAACTACAAGACTTACCCTGTCTCTCCAAAGATGGAAGCAGACAAAGTTCCATGCTCTTGGGAAATGTAAGAAGCTTCTAATCTACTTTTTAGTGGCTCACTCTTAAGTAGGAATTTACATTGGACAATTACCACACAGTTGAAGGGAAATACACTTTAAAAGACAGAAACCAAAGAGATGAAAGAGCAACAGGAAGGAATTAGAGATAAAAAGAGAAGAACAAGCTTTTTAAATCTATATAGCCATGAAAGTATAAATGATATTACATCCACCAAGTAAAAACACGAAAAGATTCTACAGTTTCTAGAGAGGATAGATACCAGTTTCATACAAAGGATAAAAAATCAGATGGTGTCAAATTACCAATGGCAACCCTGTATGTCAGAAGATCACATGAAGTTTCCAGAAAGAAATTAGCTCCAGTACGTAATTTGGTTCAACCAAACATTTGGTTAGGTCTGAGGGTAGAAAAAGGACAATTTCAAGGAAGAATTTAAAAGATACAAGGTCCAGAGACAGGTAGATGATCTTTGCAACAGAAGAGAGAAGTAAAGAGAGCTCCAGGATTCCAGTGAATGGAAATACTGGTATGTTTGTGGTGGGAAGAAAGAGCAGGTCCAAAAACTCTGGGATCTTGACTTTTTAAAAATAGATGATATCAAAAAATACATAACAAGCCTGAACATATTAAAAAAATATTTGTAGCTTAAAAGAAAGGTCAATTATAAATTTATGATAAGAACATAAAATTAATCAAATGGAAAAAGTATAATCATTAATGTAAGGAAGAAATTTTGAGGAGAAAGCAACAATGGTATCCTGCAGGAATCAGCTCTCAAGTATGCTTATAATGCAAAGACAAATGTTTTTCCCTGGTGTTCCTGAACCACACCCTTAGGCCAGCCAAGCAGCCTCATGGTATCACCCAAGAACCTGCTTGAAGTGCGGATTCCCTCGGTCACCCTAGCTGAATGGTGAAGGGCAGAAATCTGTACTGAAAGACACTGCCAAGTTGATTCTGATGCATGCAAGGTTTGAGAATAGTCAAACTCACAATACTTAACCACAGAGGGGACTGAAGTGCTTGCCTATTAGTGAAGGGAATACCAAGGGGGAATGCAGTAACTGAGGCTTAAACCAAGAAGAGAATTATTAAAATTAAGAAATTCAATTGAACCACGATAGTGAGAGATACAAGGAATGAGAGAGGAGAAAGGATCCAGAAGAACTAATGTAAAAAATTTATTGTGACAACCTCTGGTAGAAAGGATGGATAAAGACTTACACAACAACTAGGTTCTAAAATATGTACATATTTCAACTGATCAAAATTAAAACTGAATTATAAAAAGAGCAATGATCTACTCAGTTGGTCTCTCAGGCACACTGAAATTAAGAATGTTTTTCCTTCATAAATTATGAAGAATATTTGATCCATAAAAGAGACCTTGCTAAAAGATACAGTATTAGAAATATTTAAATTATTTTCATATACAATCTTTTAAAATCACACATACAGCAAAAATATTCAATTAAATTGGTACTACTTTTTACCATAAAGGTTTTTAATTAAATGTCAATATTTGCATCAGTTTAGGGGAAAGCAAGATATCATGACTTTAATTACTGGGCATAGCATGATGTCACATACACACATACATACATATGTACACACATAAATATACTAGTTCATTTGATTTTTTTATAATAGATTTTAGAAAACCTGCTACCTCCTTTCATCAAAGATGAGGAAATCTGGGCATAAGAAATTTATTTATTTTTTTGTTTGTTTGTTTTATTTTATTTTATTTTATTTTGGGGGGTACCGGGGATTGAACTCGGGTCCTTGTGCTTGCGCAGCAGGCAGAGAAACCACTGAACTAAATCCCTGGCCCCTTTTGATGTTTTTTAATATCACACAGCTGGTACATCTACCTTCACTGACCACTAGTTAAACTGCGTTTAGATTAAAATCATTTCCATTTCAGCCAGTCAGATGTGTAAAGAATTTGCATACACTTAATTACAAAAACTAGAAGACCCAATTGTTCTGCTTGGATGTGAGAAAAAGCTCAATAAACTAAAATGAAGCCAGTGGTTCTGTAATTTCCTACATAATCTTTAATAAACAAAAGTTAATTATCAAAATGTCAGAGGCAGTTTACTAGCTAGTGGAGATATCTCTTTTTCCAGAAAAAAAAAAAATCAGGCCCAACTCTATACATCTGAAGTAAATGAAGGAAAATCTAATTCTTTAAATTCTTTAATCTTATTTGCTTAGAATTCTGCTGCAATTCTCCCGGCAGTGTGGACACGGCGCCCTCCCTGATTCAGAATAAACCCCCAGGGCCCACCGGGTTCCCTGTCCTACTTAGCAGACAGGCCTGACTCTAAATAATGCAACGTGCTCAGGGACAAGTACTCTGTGTAGAAATTGATTGACCGGAGAAGTTGAGAGTGTTGTGCAGATTCTCAACCCAGCTGCTGGATTTTCCTTTAAAAATTAGTATCACTAGGACGCCACACACTCAATCCTCATTCTGGACCTTACCTAAAGTACCACATTTCCCTCTGAGTCAAGAACCCCAGGACCTAGGTTTTTCAGCCCCTCTTACGTTCCTAGCATGTGCCGCTCCTGAACGTGGACTGAGAGTCTCCATCCTGTGAGTCTCCCTGGCTACTTCCATCTGTTCCCCAGTCCAAGGCCTGTGTTTGCGTATCTCCATGATGACATATCTTCAAGCCTCTCACCCGCCCTGAGCCCTTAGTCATGAAAAAACGGGCAGGCACGCTTAATTCTGCAGACACGCAGCCCCTTGGAAGAAGCAGAGCAACTATGCAAAGTGCTGTTTAATGACAATGTGAAGCAAATATCGTGGGTTGAGTATGACCGGCTGGATGCTGCAGGATCATCTGAAAATAAGGATGGTTTTCTTATGTGGGTTTAGTTTGATTTTCTTTTTAGATGTGAGAGAAAATTTGCAGAATTGTTTCACTGTTTCTTATTTCTTCATAAATGCAGAATCTAACATTATGCAAGTCATTTCCAGCGCTTTTCCCATTTTCTGTAGTAGGAAAAGATCCAAGCATTTCCCCAGCGCCTCATGCTCTGCAAATGCTCCGTTTGTTACACCTTGGGACAGGCAGCAAGGAAGCTACCACAGCTGCACAGCTGTGCAAGTGACCCTGAATCCAGTCCAGTGCAGGAGGGCATAAGATGGGGAGTGAGGTAAGTGTTCTGATCTCGTCGTTACTGCTCCCTTTGAAGAAACATACATTAGCAAAACAATATGGTATGCACACAGAAAGGTGCACAAATATAAATTCACAGTTAGTAAAGTCACCATCCATATAACCACTGCCAAGGAACAAAAGAGGACACTGTTCACCCTCTAAACATGCTCAACAAACCATTCTTAATCAG
Source organism: Heterocephalus glaber (assembly GCF_053883595.1). Taxonomy (NCBI): domain Eukaryota; kingdom Metazoa; phylum Chordata; class Mammalia; order Rodentia; family Bathyergidae; genus Heterocephalus; species Heterocephalus glaber. The sequence continues at coordinate 6,250,652 of NW_028258307.1, read as the reverse complement.
AATGCTCCCCTATGTCCTGAAGTAATTCTTCCCTAACTTGGGTGGTACTCTGGTCCTTGGGTTTCATGACAGTTTTAATGCTTATGTATGAATTGCTTAAGTAATATAGTTTAGCATTATCTATTTTTGACCTTTGTGCAAATGGGATTATACAGCACATATTTGGAGTCTGGCTTTCTTTGCTCATTTTTATATTTTTGAAATTCTTCTTTGAGATTGAATACTGGATAGTTAACAGAAATTCATTCATTTTCATCAGTGCATCATATTTCCTTACATGAAATATTAAAATGTACCTATTCCTGTTTATGAATATGTATTATTGGATTCTTTTCCTAAGTAGGGGCATTATGAATAATGCTGCTGAAAAAATGTTTTTACACGTATCACAGTTCACCCTGAAAGTCATTAGACACACATACCCAAAATAAGAAAATCTAACACAAAAAGAGACTTTTTAAAGGAAGCTTCGAGTCCTGTGCAGTCTTTTTTTTTCATTTTGTGATCAATGCTGAAAAGGAAAGGTGCATGTCCTCATTGCCTTGTTAGTCTGTTTCTCCCATATAGATTCTGTAAGCTACAAAAATCTTTCATGACATGGTCAAAGGCATCTGGGATGCTAAGAACCTTTTATTCCAAGGGTAACTTGCCCTACCTGGGTTCTAGAATTGTTGTATATCCAGAGCCTAGGAATAAGACCCTGAGAAAGTAATTTGACCTTGAAAAGCTTCTATTTCCTTTTGTATCAAATTCAGAAGGGAATAAATTACTATTATGCATAGATTAAATCAGGCACAAGGCATTTCATCTTCACATAGTTATATATCTTATTAACCATTTAAATAATTACCTACACTTTTTACTTTACTATTTCTATTCCCCAAAGTTGTTTGGGGGAGTAAATGAAATAATATATGCAAAGTGAAATCCGACACATGTTCATTATAATTGATCTTGCTTCATTACAGTCTGTGCATGTTTTTGTAAAATAATTTTAGATACCACATGCATTTCGTGCATATCTGGTCAAAGAAATACACTTTCTTTTGTCATCTAATTTACTTATGTCTGATTCTTTTCTTCCGATTTGTTTCAATTTAAAACTGAAGGAAGAAGACAATAGGAAGCACAATATTATAGGATCACTTTCTTTAAGATGCCTGTGGTCCTCTGATTAAAACATAGTAAAATATTAGGATGCAAATTTTTAAAGTAGCTCTTATTTTAAAAAGATTCATATCCCTGGAAACTAAATGCTACACTGGGTCTATGTTTAGGTTACTAAGAAAAATAAAGAGAAAGATGTGGAGATTTTTTTTGTGAATATATTTAAGATATATTTTTTCTTCATGTTTCAAGTTTGAGGCTTCACCACATTATTTAAATTTGACAAGGAAATAAAGTATTTTCCATACCCTGTCTTTTAGTTTGTCTTGCCGCAGGTTTAAGGAGGAAGCACTCAGCACACTGACTCCACTCCTTAGAAGAGGAGCAAGCTGTCACAGAAGAGGAGTGAGATGCCACACAGGTGGCTGATAAATTAATTAGAGTGCGGCTTCTGTCCCCCACCCAGCCCTGCTGTCTCCCACTGTTTCTCCACCCTGATCTTTCAAAGGCCAAGGAGATAATACATCTCACTAACAAGCTGCAAACTCTTGGGTATCATGGCAGTTGACTCAAAGTCAGAGGAAAGAGAAATGCATGAGAGCCATTGTGGGGAAAGATATTTACTGAGTACACATCGTGTGTAATACATCATGTGAAACAGAAGGGTAGCAACCACAGATCAACTGTCAAGGCACAGTACTGCAGCACTTTCACTGCACGTTATGGTCAGTGCAACATTATTTGTTTTAAAAAAGAAAAGTAATGAAAGACGTTCTTCAGTTTCTCATTCTTCTTCCAGTGCTGCTATTTCTGAAATCTTGTTTACCTTGCAAATTTTCTTATCCTTTCTTCTTCTTTTTTTTTTTCCTGTGCAAATTTAGTGCTTTGAAGCAAATCCCTTGGGCATTTGTGTCAGAACTGTTACTTATGTCTGTCTGAAAGACTGAATCCTGAGGGTTCTTTAACATCCCAGGACGGTTGTTGAGAGTCTGCAGCCAGGAGGGACGGAGGGAATGGTGTTCCAGAATCTGAGAAAAAAAAGGAGCTTGTCTGCAAAATCTAAAGCCAAGTTGCAGCCATCTCCACCTGGCTCTGTACCAAGCCAGTTCTGTAACCACCAATGCACCTCCATTTCCCAACCCTGAAATTAGACACAATACAATGTAAGCCCTGGCAAGAATCTGTCTGTGGAAGTAGCAGATATAAAGTAATGAGTTGGAGCAGATATGCATTTTGTGTGATCTGCTTTATTTCTTGTGGGCTGCATTGTGATGAAATCTTCCAGCATACAGTTTATGGTTGGCTAAAGAATTTTACTAACTCTTCAATTCTTCACTAAGAAAATTGTGAATCTAAGCTTTCAGAAGTTAACTGTGATATCAGTGAAATTTGTTTTCTAAATTGAAGTTTCAAGATAATGTTCATAGTAGCAAGCTTCTTTTTATAAATATACAATGTATCTTTTTTGAAATTCTTTATAGACTCGAGAAACCAAATTGTACCTCCTTCAAGGAGAAAAGACCATATCCAAGAGAAAATAACTTCTTACTATTTGCCAAGCAATAGACCAGAGGATTTACATATCTAACAGCCAAGCTTCTTCATTGGTGTGCAAGGTAAACATTTGTATGCCCATTTCCAATGAGCAAGCTGAGGCCTAGAGAGATTCAGTAACTTACATGAGATCTCATAGTTATAATGAATTCCATAGTTGGTATTGAAATCAAATTCTGCCTTTCTCCAAATCCTATTTTATTTATGTACCTTATGTCACTTATATCTCTCTTTCTCTAGAGAATTCATTTCTTCACTCAGAAATTATTCAGTGACTAATATGTATCAGATACAGTTCTGGACACTAAAAGTATTGCAGTGTATGAAAAAAGGTTCCCCCTCAGCCACTCTCACATTCTCATAATCAACAATCTACAAAGAAATGTAAAGGATAAGTGGTGAAACTAATGAGTAACTACTTCAAATGAAGTGGCCAAGAAAGAGCTCTCCAAGAACATGACATTGGGCAACTTAAGGGAAAATCATCCTTCCATATTGACAGACATAAAGCAAGCCCAGTCCAGAGGTCAGAATTTACCATTTCTTGTGTTTCTCAATAAAGAAAGAGCAAAGTAGGTTAAAACCTGGGGAAAGGGTTTTCCAATCAAAGGAGAAAGAAGTACAAGCATCCTGAGATGGAAGTCTAATCCCTACGGTGAAGGAATAGCAAGAATGGAACTGTTGGATACTGGGGATCAGGGAAACAGAACAGAATAGGCAGTGATAATTATCCTCAAAGGTTCCTGTTAACTATAGAAGGATGTATGAATTTTAAGTGTTATAGATACAGATTCTAAGGTACTAGAGGAGTGAAAGCTCAGAAATGGCACAATCTTATCTCCATCTAAAAGGCTTGTTCTGGCTGCTATAAGAAAAATTGGGTTTCAGGATACAGGTTAAAAATGAAAACAAGGAGACGAGCCAGGTGTGTGTCTCTGTGGCCCAAGGGAATTACAAAGACGAAGGAAGACTTGTATAGCAGTTGTGAGAAAAATGTCAAGAAAGACTCCAAGGTTCGTGGCCTGAGCAACTGGAGTGAGGGTGCATTGCTGATTGTGAAGAGTTGGAGCAAGAATAGGTTTCATGGGGAGAGGCACAGAACCAAGAGTTCAGATGCGAATGTGTTAAACTGGAGGACCCTTTAGATGCCTATCTGGATGCAACTCATGAAAAGTGATATCAGGGGTAGGATGTTCTATTTAAATGAATCACTTCAAAGCATTTATTTTTGTAATCATTTCATGTGTTCTATCTTAGGTTAATTCAATATTTCCCTTTATGCATTACTATTATTTTTAAAATATTAATTGTTATAATACATTAAGCATAGGTTATAAACCAGAAATAAATACTAAAAATGTATCATATTCTTTCTTACCACACATCTTAATAGAAATTATTATAATCTGATTTTAAGAAACATGAAAATTGAATTACCAGAGAACTAATATCCTTCACTTACTAAGCGACAAAACCTGCATTAAAGTCTAAGTAAAAATAGACTGCCAAGGAGCAATAACAGAATGTTTGAGCAGACAGCTCCAAACACTTGTTCTTCCACAGGAACAAAAGAAAAACAAAAAATGTCAGTTCATTTTTTTGTTTGTTTGTTTTTAGTACCAAGGATCAAACTCCAGACCTTGTGCTTGCAAGACAGGCAGCAGAACCACTGAGCTAAATCCCCAGCCCTCAGCTCAGTTTTTTCCCACAGAAATCTTAGAAACAGGCAAAGGATTACAGAAATTAATCAAACAGTAAACTAAGAAAATGGAGCATTTAAAAATGCTCCTGTCATTCAAGAAAATCTATCAAAATGCTAACCAAAATAAGTTGTTATTGACTTTAGCAATTGCACATGACAAGTGATACAGTCTTTGTAAAAATTTTTGTAGAAGTAACTAAACAAATAACTACAGCCTTCAACACTCAAGAACAGCAAACTCAGAAAGGGAAAAAAATCAGACTTGTAGAGTTATCAAATTATAATATTGAACTATCTGGTTTTCAATGAAAATAATATCATAAAGGATACCAAAAAAGAAAAGTATAGTCCATTAAAAGAAAGAAAAAATGAATTGACCACAACTACTCTCTTTTGTTTGTTTGTTATTTTGAGACAGGGTCTCCCTATGCAGTTCAGGCTGGCCTTGAACTCACTATGTAACCCAGGGTGGTCTCAAACTTGCAACAATCCTCCTGCCTCAGCCTTCTAAGTGGTGACATTATAGGTGTGCACCACCACACCCAGTCACAACCACTCTTGATAAAGCCAACTGGGCTTACTAGACTTAGACATGAAATAGACTATTTTAAAAACACTCAGAGAGCTAAAATAAACCACAGATAAGTAACTCAAGGAAACTATGAAAGCTATGTATGAACAAAGTGCAAATGTAATTTAAAAGACAGAAAAAAGACAGAAACAATGAAGAATTCTGGAGCTCACAATTACAATGACTGAAATAAAAAATGCACTATAGGTGTGCAACAGCAAATTGGAGCAGACAGAACAAAGGATCAGAAAATATGAAGAGAATATCCAGTCTATGGAGCAGACTAAAATTAAGGGGGAAAATGAAAACAAGGGAACACAGCCTAAGTGATCTGTGGAACATCACCCTGTGGATCCATACATGCATTGTTGGTATTCCAAAAATGAGAACAAAAGAGGAAGAAAAATGAATATTTGAAGAAATAAAGGTTTAAAACTCTGAAATTTGATGAAAGATATGGACCCACACATACAAGAAACTCCATGTGCTACAATAATGATAAATTCACACCAAGATACATAATTATACTATCACAAGTCAATTACAGAGATTCTTCAAAGCAGAAATGAGAAGTAGATTTTTTTGTATCCAAGGAATCTTCATCAAATTAACAGCCAATTTCCTATCAGAAACGATAGATCCCAGAAGATACTGACATGCATACATGACATATTTAAGGTGCTGAGAGGAAAAAAAAAACCCTGTCAAACAAGAACATTATGCATGGTAAAGTATCCTTTAAAAATGAAAGAAATCTCCATACCAAAAACAAAAAAGCCAAATACCTCTGTCAACTGAATTCCTGCCATACAAAAAACACAGAAGGGAATCTTTCAAATTGAAATAAAATACAATAACTCAAAGCTTAATTAAAATATTAAAATATCCAATAAATGTAATATAAAATTCAGTATTTTTGCATTTTTGGTTTGTACAGCAGTTTTTTTTTTATATAATTTGATTTAAAAGACAAATGCATATACCCCAGCACTTGGGAGGCAGAGGCAGGAGGGTTGCCCTGAGTTCAAGGCCAGCCAGTCTGAGCTGCATAATGAGTTCAAGGTGAGCCTGAAGTAAGATCACAGTAAGATCCTATCTCAAACAAACAAACAAACAAAACAAACAACAAATGCATAAAAGGTTATAACAACATAAAGTTTAGGAAATGGAACTATATAGAAGAATTTTCTCCTATATGTTCTCCTATACGTGCTGAAGCTAAGTTAGCATCCATCAAAACTAGAAAGTTATAAATTTAGTGCATTCTCTATAATTTCTATTGTAACCACTAAGTGGCTATCTTAAAAATACAGAGAAAGGAAATGAAAAGGAAATAAAAAAGAACATTAAAAATTCAATTAAACACAAAAGAAGACAGGTTTGGCAGAAATAAGGAACAAGAAATGTAGGGGACAGGGGAAGGGGACGTTACCAGAACCTTTGCAGTGAGTCCTGGTCTCCTGCGAGCCACGGCAGCACACGGCGAATTACAGGAAAGGTAGAAAAATGAGACTGAGAAGAAGCTGAGCTTTGAGCCTGATCAGTGCTGCTCTGGGCAGCAAAGACAAAGCCCCCAGCTTACCACACCTTTTATTCAGTACATCGGGAGAAACAAATGCAACAAATGACTTGCAGAGAGTTCAATAGTTCACATTGGGATAAACAAGGTGTAACGGAAGGCTTGTAGAGAGTTCAGTACATCTCTGGCAAACAAGATGTTAATCAGTCCAAGAACCATGAGGAACTGAGCAGATGTTTGTTCTCCCAGGATGTTTCTTGTCCTGGAGAATCACAGCATCACTGGATCACTGAAGTCTCAGTTGTGACTGGAGGCCAAACTGGAGTTATTCTGTAGCTGGGCTGTAGGCAAGAGAACTAGGCTAACCAAATGATTTATCCCTAGAATTATGTAGCATTGCTCCCAACAAAGAAAGTTTTATGATATACAGAAAACAACTAAAAGTAAGTCCTTCTTGTACTCAATTTTCAGTGTGAATGGATTAATTTTTTCAATCAGCAGAGATTTGCAGAATGTATTTAAAAATAGGATTTAATTGTATGCAGCCTTTATACACAAAGATACACATTGATTGAAAATCAAAATGGGTATTCCATACAAATACTAACCAAAACAATACTGGGGTAACCATAATAATAAAGAAAAACTAGACTTCAGGTAAAAACTAATACAACGCAAAGAAAGACACTGTAGAAAGATGAAAGGGTCAGTTAATCAAGATAATGTAACAATTAGAAACAGATAAAAGCCAAACAATACAGCCCCCAAGTGTGCAAGGCAAACATTGGCAAAATTGTAAGAAGAAATAGAAAAATTTTACAATAAAAATTGGAGGTTTTAATACCCAACTTTCACTATTGCATAAAATGTGGAAACAGAAGATCGAAAGGAAACGAATGAATTAGCACTAGAAACGAAATAAACCTAATAGATATATGTAGAACACTATATCCAACAACTGCCATACAAAAATGATTCTTCCAAAGTATACGTAGGACATTCTCTAGGAAAAACTGCATGTGAGGTGATAAATAAATGCATTTTAAATGAATGAAATAATACAGATATCTTCTGCAAACCCAAAAGAACAAAACTAGACATCAATAATGGAAAGAAAACTGGGCAAAACATAAATATTTGATAATTAAACAACACTCTCTTAACTAATTGGTCAAAGAAAAATTCATGAGGAAACTGGACAACATAGAGAGGTGAATGAAAACAAGGCTTGGGGACGCAGCAGTGGCCACTGCCAGAGGCAGACTCACAGCTACCAACACTTACATTAAAATCTTCTTAAAATCCCAAATAAATAGCCAAAATTTCAGTCTGCAGAAACTAGAACAATAGGGGTAAAATAACCCAAATCTAGCAGAATAAAAAATAATTGAGTGGATATAAATAAAAATGAGCATGGAAAAATTATATTCAACATGACCAAAAGTGCCTCTTTGAGGCAGGCAGCGGAACCACTGAGCTAAATCCCTGACCCTAAAAGTGCCTCTTTGAAAAAATCAAGAAAGTTAACAAATATTTAGGACGACAAAGACAAAAAGAGAGAAGATATAATGCATAAAATTAAAAACAAAAGTGGAATTACTGCAAATTTTAAATAATAAAAGGAATTATAAGACAATACTATGAACAATAGAAAACCAACAAATTAGATAACAAGGAGGATACAGACCATTCCTAAAGACATACAGATTTCTGAAACTGATTCAAGGAGAAATATAATCTGAGAAGATCTATAACAAATAAAGAGATGGGCTTTATAAATAAAAGTCCAGATTAAAACTGCTTTCATGGTGAATTCTACTAAATATTTAAAGAATTAACTGCGGCCTTTCTCAGAAACTTCCAAAAAGAAAAAAATGAATGAAGCCCATTATTATTACTCTGATACCAAAGCCAGATAAAGATAACACTAGAAAAGAAAATTAAATCAATATCACATATGAACAAAGATGCAAAGTTCCTTAACAAAATTCTAGAAAACTACATATTTAAAGCATTATATAGCTTGGCCAGGTAGAATTTCAGTGGTGTAGCTCCTTGGGGAGGTGGAGGAGGCAGTCAGCCCCAGGCAGCACATTTTCTAGGTGGCATTACTGGCCAAAAGGAAAACTATATTGTAACAATTTACTCCATTTTAACATGAGGAAGAATCAGCACATAGAAATACAACTGTTACATCTGCAGTTTTTAGCATATGTGCTGCCTAAACCAGCAGTATATCTGCAGTTTTTTATGCTCTTAAAATGTTATCTCATTTTTTACTGAGTGCACTCTTTGCAACATTTGTAACATTTTGTAAAGAATTCTTTTAAAAATATTATTACTAATAAGATTATTAATATTTCCTTTACTCATGTCAGTTAACTACTATCATAGTTGGCTGTGTTTACATACTTTACATAATGTTTGGCTCTTCTGAACTGTATCTGTGTTAAGCTAAGGTTTCCTATGTGTGTCTGAATGCAGCTGTGTCTCCAGCTGGAAGCCACTCAGTGCAAAGCTAGTGATAGCTTCATTCATTTGCTACATTGACTAACAAGACCACTTCGGTAGAGATCCCACTACTTGTACACTGGTTCTTGTTCCTGTAACCATATTTTTGTAGCTCTGAGATGTTACAAAAAATTTGCAGCATAATTATGTTAAACTACATATTTAATATAGTGAATAAATCTATGTAAAATTACCTTAATTTTCCCCTATGGGTCATTTAAATTTTCTACTTTAACATTGTAGAGTACTGTATTTTTATTTAATAAAAAAATAATTGTAAAAAATTACATTTTTCTCTATACATCATTTTAATTTTCTGTTTCAATAGGTTAACATATTAAGATATGTTGCAGGATGACAAATTGAAGGACCACTCAGAGCAGCACAAACTCTAAAAAACTCTAAAAATTCACTGTAGAATTTATCTCAGGAATGTAAGAGTTCAATACAAGGAAATCAACCAAAAATATATTAGTAAAATAAAGAGGGAAAAATGTGCTCTTCTCAACCGATGAATAAAAAGATATGGCAGGCCGGGGATTTAGCTCAGTGGTTTTGCTGCCTGCTGCTCAAGCGTAAGGACCCGAGTTCGAGCCCCGGTACCAAAAAAAAAGTTACACTGCCTTTCATAAGAAGAGCCCTGGGCAACCCAAGCACTGAAAAAAAAGAAAAGAAAAGGAAAAAAAATGAAAGAAAGATGAAAGAAAGAAAGAAAGAAAGAAAGAAAGAAAGAAAGAAAGAAAGAAAGAAAGAAGAGAAAGAGAGAAAGAAAGAAAGAAAGAAAGAAAGAAAGAAAGAAAGAAAGAAAGAAAGAAAAAAGATCACAAAGCTACCATAAAACTACAGTAACTAAAATAGCATTAGCTAATCATAGACATCTAGACCTATAGAATAAAATTGAAAATCTGGAAATAATTTATATGTATATGATATACTGATTTTTTTTTCACAAGGGTGCCAAGATTATTCAGTGAAGAAAGAATAGTCTCAAGACCTGGATAGCCATGTGCAAAAATTGAATTTGGACTCTGACCTCCTACTACACATAAAAACTAACTCAAAATAGAAAAACCTAGTATAAGAGCCAAAACCAAAATGATCTTAGAAGGAAACACACAGCAAATCTTCATGACTTTAGACTTAGCAGTGAATTCTTAGGTATAAAACCAAACACACACACAAGAAATGAACAGTTTATACATCACCAAAATGAAAAACTTTTCACATTAAATAATTTTATCAATAAAAATTAAAAGGCAGGTCATAATGTGGAAGAAAATATTTGCAAAACATATAGGAGATAATGTCTAATACCTAGAATATGGAAAGAATTCTTAAAATTTCACAAGAAAAGACAATCAAATTTTTTTAATGGACAAAAGACTTACATAGACATTTCTGCAAATGGCCAAAATATATGTGAAAATATGTTAAGGTAATTAATCCTCATAGAAGGGCAAAGCAAAACCACAGTGAGGTACCATTCCACATTCACTAGAATAGCTATAATCAAATAAACAGGAAAAAAAACAACAACTAGTGTTGGCCAGAATGTGGAGAAAATGGAGCCCTCATAATATTGCTGGTGGAAATCCAAAACAGTTTATCCATTGTATATGATAGTTTGGAGTTTCCTGAAAAAATAAGCACATCAATATCATAATCCCATGATTCTACTCCCACAATTCTACTACCCACAAAAACCGAAAGGAGATAAAATAAGCATCTGTCCATTGTGTTCATAGCAGTATTATCAAAAATAACCAGAAAGTGAAAAACACCCAAATGTCCCTGACTGATCAGTTTGACTGACACTGTAGTATATACCCACAATGAAATGTTATTCAGCTGTGAAAACGAATCAAGTACTGATACCTACTGCAATTTATATGAAACTTCAACACATGACCCTAAGAGAAAGAAAATGGTTATATGTTCTATGATTCTGTTTATAATAAATATCAATTATAGCTAGGTGTTAGACACAGTATACACTTTGGTGCTTTTCAGGACCTCAGGAAGGGGGCAGTGAGGAGACTCATTCATGAGTAAGAAATAAGGAAATCTTTGAAATTAGGTAAAGATGGTGATTTCATTCTAGATGTACTAAATGGCAATGAAGTTTTTCACTTTGAAATGATTATTTCTACGTTACTTGAACTTTATTGCCCCCAAACAAAGTCACTAAAATGTAAATTTTTTAAAACCTAGAAATAGACTCCAGAGCCCCTGCTGGTAACCATAGTACTGTAGCGACATTGCATGGCAATTTGCAGGTGGGAGTTTCCATGACTAGGTCTTAGTATAGGGTTAGCTTTTGGTAGTTGTCCTCGGATAGTAACTACATACAGGCTTCTTAATCAAGACAGAAAGACACCTGATATTCATGGAGTATTTTAAATATTAAAAGTCTAATGAAGTAAGATATCCAACCAAAGGGAATTAGCATTAATTATGCAAGTTAAATACCTCTATTATAACAGAAGATTGGCACTTTGAACTTAATCAGTGAGATTGAGAATTGATAAAAAATCTAAATGCACTTAATAAACATTCGGTGCTCTGGCATTAACTTTTTCTTGGTCCTTGCTTTCCACCAGTTCCTCCCCCTTTTCTTCCTGAGACCCATGGCTCTTTAGAGTCTGTGGTTGCATTTCCAAATCAAAGTGAAAGGCAGTCTTTCTGCAGAAAGTGCCCTGATCTGTGGAAAATGAAACTCAGGTCACTTATTTCCAACACCACATGTGCCCCTAAGGGGACAGACTCAGGGCATCCAGAAAGAGAGCTGAAGGCTTAGAGAGATGCACCCACATTTTTATATCAATTATAAATAAACCACAAGATCCCATGGAGTCAGTAAGCCACCTTCATATACTATCATAGATATATATTTAGGATGTTATGATAAAAGGGAAAAGGCACACCTTCTGCCTTGGCTAGAACATCATAAAACCCTGTATGGAAACCCTGATACATATTTTGAACACTACAGGCCATGTAGCTGTGTATCCTTAGCCAAACTAAATCAAGTCTCAGGGCCTCAGTTTTATCATATGTAAAACAGGGTAATATATTGTATTTTTGTTATCAGAATCTTTACGAAGGTGAAATTTAAAATAAGACATAGTGATGTGAAAGATCATTATAAAGTAAATCTCCAAAATTGAGTTAAATAACGTAGTGACTTTTCATTGTGACTTTGAAACAAACTCAGTTCTTTGAACAGTTGCTCAGAGGAGATACCTATATTTTCTTCTACATGGAATTCTGACTCTTCAGCTACGACTAAGCCAGATCTCCAGAGTTGCGAGAGTGCTGGACAGCCTTAGAAATAATAAATAATAAGGAAAAAATAATAAATAAGCTCTCACCCTCTCGGCATGCATGGGGAAATGAGTCTGTGAAGGAATTGGCCCTAGATGCCTCTCTAGTGCTTCTGTTTACCACAATCCCACACCCAGGATCTCATACCTCTACCATAACTCTCTCTCCCTCTCTTTCTCTCTCTCCCTCTCTCCCTCCCCCCCCATCTCCTTCTAGTCTGTGTCCTTCACTGTAGAATTCATCTTTTTAAGAGCAAACAATGACCTGCCCAAAAAGCAGGAAAAGAGAATATTTTCCTCATAGCCCATCTCATTGGCCTCATTCACTTGCTTAAGATCTTGTCCATATGTTAGGAGCCAGCTGCAGACTTTCACGACTGCATCAGCCTCTCTCTTTCTTGAACCCTGGCAGCAGTTCAGTATTCTGCCACTTGTCAAACAGTGAAATGTCCTCCCCAATGACATCCATACCCATTTTCTTTTGTTCTCATTTTGCCATTTCCTGAGTGGTTCTTCACCTGTAAAACCATAACTTGTAAAAACCTCTATCTTGTAGAATACTGCCAAAATTAAAGATGATAAAATATTTTTTAAATAAATGTACAACTCAAGTATGGTGCCTGTAACCCCAACACTCAGAGGAGCTGAGACAATAATCTCACCTAGGCCAATTGGTGAGACCCTGTCTCACAAACGAAACAGCAATTAAAATGACTGGGATGTACTCAGTAGTTGAAGGTCCCTGGGTTCAATACCCAGCACCACAAAAATCACTGAACAGGTAGGATAGATACATAGATAGATAGATAGATGTACATCTGCCACATGGAAGATGCCAAATAAATAATTCCTCTTCCTTCTTTACCCCCACTTATGTATCTCCAGCAGGGCTCTTGGATAAATAGTAAATGTGTCAAGAAATACAATAAGTAGGCATTGATTGATTCTGCCCATCTTGTATTCCACTCTTTTCCATTCCTCTTGGAATTATTACATTTTTAAAAGTGATGGCAAAAGAATCCATTGCTTTTCATGCTCCTCCCCTTGATTAGTTTCCTCTCAACTGTTGTCGTGCTTAATTACATCAGGCCTCTTCAGGCTGTCTGGTTATTAGCTGATTCAAAGGCGTGTTTGTTTGCAGGAGCCATTTAAATTTCCACTTTACAGGCTAATTGCTGATGATATTATTAAAGTAAACAGCTCGGGAAAGCTGCCAATGTGTGCACTATGAATTCATCACTGGTGAGGGCTCTTACCCTGCCAAGCGTGCACAAAATGCATGAAATATTCATGACGGAAGCCAACTTGCTCATGTAGCAGAAAATATCCCAGCAGATCTGCAGCTCAGCTCAGAACAGAAGCTGATGACTGGAGCCCAGAAGAGCCTAGCATGCAGGCCTAATAGCTCTATTTATGGAAAAAGAGAGGAAGAAGTTGTTGGCAGTGGTTAGAGTGTGACTTTAAACCTAGGCACAGAGCAATCCAGGCAGTGGAGGTGGGTGTCTTGACACCAATGAGGCAAGAACACAATAAACATGTGCCCTGTATGTGACTCTAAGACAATCGTGTTCAGATGCCAAGAGCCACTCTAAAGTCACACACAAGTGTGAGGAAATCCCACCGTGCAAAATTAACCAACATAGCTCACTAAGCCCCATGATTTGGGATATCTGCAGTACTGAACAGCAACAGCTCCCTCAATATCACGGCTCTTTCTTGCCTGAAACTTCTGAAAGTCACAAATGAAAGTTTTACTCCTGAAAGTTTTATTCTTTAATTAGAAGTAAGGAGCAGAATTACAAAGCTCTCTAGATAGGCGACACACTGACTTACATTCGCACCAGAAAGGAAGCATAAAGCTACACCACTTCATTGTGTGTCTCCTGATGTTAGGAAGCCACAGTGAAAGATAACCGGCATTGGATTCCTCCTCTGCAGACAAAGACAGTGCACGTTAATTACACCAGCACATTGCCTAGAGCTGCAATAGGAAACTGATCCAGCCAAGGCAGATGTGGCTTCTAGAAGATAGTGTCCTACTCAAGTGATTTAACGTCCAGACTTCTAACTTCCTAAATTATAAGATGTATAATCAACAAACAGAGCTGACTTTAAAAGTTTCTGGTTCAATGTGAAAACAGGCCATATGTTTAACTTTCTCTGCTACTGGAATGCCATGGGTGGGATAAATGGAATGGAAAAGATATCAAACTCTACATGGTGTCTAAAAGCAGGAAAAAATAGTGCCATTCACACATGCATCATGAAAGGAACCTCTGCAAGCAACAGTGGTGGTAAGAGCGAGGTGGCCTGGTCAGTGCGTGGCTCTCTGCATCACCTCACTTAAAAGATATGAAGGATCTGCTTGTGAGAAGAAAGACCCGAGTGGACTGCATGGCTGATGGTAGCACCAGAGGACAATGGGATCAGAAGAAATAATGGTCCAGCCACTCTGGAAAGCCGACCTCCCTGACGATTGGAACAGTGGGCTGTGCTCTTCCTTCCCCTCTTGCATCTGGCCTGGGCCTCGGGCTGGGTGTGGGAGTGGCAGGAAACAGGAATCAGCCAATGTGAAAATGTTGCCCATTTGCAGGGGAAGGAACACAGAGATCAAACTCCATCACTTCCCCATGGGACAGAAAGGACCATCTAAAATAGAAACAGAAGCAGAGAGGAGCTCATTTATAATAACACGTAAATTCCAGCAAATGAAAGGTTGAAAGTTAGAGGCTTCAAATGAAAAATAGGTTTATTAAATAAAACAACTTTTTATGAACTATCATTAGATGAAAATAATATTTATAAATATTATCTATAAAACATTACTTTTTTCAAACTATGACCCCAAAGTCAATTTCTTAAAGAAAAAGACCAATGAATTTGAAAACAAATAATTACACATGTATGTATACATGATCATGATAATGACATAAAATATTAAATAAACAAAATTGTTCTAAATAGAGCAAGAGAACTTTAAACTTCATAGAAAATGAAGATATTAAAATATTAGGAGCTATACTGAAATACATCTGACAAATCCCTGATATAGAAAGAATGCTAAAGAATTAACGTGAGAAAAATGAAGTTGTTTAAACTTTCCAAAAAAAATAATTACCATCAAATATAGTCATAATGTATTTAAACACACTATACGCAAATAATATTAAATTCCACTTAAAAATTCAAACATTACAGAAAAATAATTCATCATTGCCAAAGTCAGAAAGTAGGGCATTGTCATCTACTGCCTGTTATAACATCAACAAGAACAAAGGATTTTTAGCACACATTAAAAATCTATATCAAATATTTTTAAATGGACTTCTCATTTTTACATTATCCCATGTCTAGGAAATCATTTTAATATAATAATTGAAAATGTACCCAAAGATATTCCTGAAAGGATGTCAACTGTAGTACTGTTAAGTTGCAAAAGAATTATTAAAAATCAAAATGCTCAACTTCAGGAACTGATAAAAAACAATATATGTAGTCATTAAATATATATGTGATAAAAAATGCTCAGTAAAAATCAACTTGATAAAAGACAGCAGGTTTTAAGATGGTAAAATCATTACCATTCTGTTAAATATGTGTTCAGTTACATATTCATGGCCTCCTGGGGCTTACATTTTAGAGGAAGCCCACACATCTCACTACGCACATATTTGGAGGGCTAGATTTCAAAATGTTAATAGTGATTATCTCCAGCTGGAATGATACTAATCTAAGCTTCCTGCTTTTCTATAGTAAATGGGTGAAAATGAAAAAAGCTTATTCTGAATGACACTTAAGAAATAGTAATGACATGGTTGAATTCAGTCAAATTATTAGTCACTCAATAGATTTCAAAACATTAGTGTTTGAATCCAAATGCTTGCTTTAAACTAAGCTTCCATGTATAGTCTGTAACCAAATAGGTTGTTCTGGTTAATTATTCTGATTGAATTAATACTGTGATTAAAACATTTTCTCTACAAATGAGTGTAAAGAAAATGAACCTGGTCAAAAAATATGGTAAGAAACCCTAAAATAAATTCTTATTAAAGAATCATTATATATATATATCATATTATAGATTAATATCACTTGCTTTCTCTCCCAAACAACTTAAGATTTTGTCTTCAATATCATTTCCTTTCCTGATTTATCTCACTACAGTTGGAGCATATTTCAAAGGATCCCAGCACTGGGTTCTAATTTCAGCTCTACCAGAGCTGGATTTCCACACTTGAGCAAGTCATTTAGCTGCTTAGGAGAGGGAAGACATATATCTGAGCATTATTAAGGCAGTATAAAACATCAAATCTCATTTCTACATTGCGTGTCAGACTAATTTTTTATTCAGGGAATCAATATCAATGTAGTTACCATAAACTGAGATGTATTTTTTAATCTGTGGAAGAGAGTTGAGAGTCACCCTTTTGTTGCAAGTATGTTTCAAAATCGTTAATGAGCATACTCCACATTGCATATTTGCAAAGCCATGTAACCCTACATGTAACATGGGGAATACATAGGAGCAAACTACTTCACTCCTGCCTTCAAAAGATGGAGAAAGAATGTAAAGCATAAAAAAAATTTATCATGTCCTCGAATGCTGTCCTGCTATGTAAAGTGAGAGATATGCCATTCCAGCAGTTCTGCAAGGCATATATTTTGCAGACTGAGAAAAAAGAAAGCACAAAAAATGTTAACTGGCATGTTTAAGGTCCCAAAGTAAAACGTTCCCAAAAGGAAGAAGACAGAAAATATTTTCAAATTCAGAAAAAACATCTACAGTTACTCTGGTAACTGATACTCTGATGTGAAATTGACTGAAATGGTTCTTCCAGTCCTTTATTTTCTTTAAGTCTTTAATACTGATCTTGTGTATCCAGGTTTCCCCTGTCCACTCATCTAATCCTTCTGTTGGTAGCAAGTCATATATGAATATAAGATTATATCTAAAAGTGTACCTTGACTTACTACAATTGTCTTACATATTTCATATGTTCTTTGACCTATTAGTCTGGTTTTCAATCTGTATATATAATAATTAAATTTATAAGGTCCTGTAAGGTAAATGAATCTGATGTTGAAAAAAATAAAAGGGGAGTGGAGGGGGGGGGTTGAAATGTGCTATGTGCATATACCAATTCCCTACAGTGAATGTAAGTAATTATTATGTACTGCAAACATACACTAATAAAAGTTTTTAAAAGATTATTATAAAATGACAAAACTTTCTTTCTTCATCCTATCATTCCCTGCTCCTGCATTTCACAGACTTTGCAGTGAATCTTTTTAAAAAAAATTACTATCTAGTCATTTTTTATTCAATGTTGGCAGGCTTCTAAGAAATCAATAAAATCCATAGATCATTTCTTAACATATATATTAGCTATACTTGAAATAATAAAGGTCTCATACAATTGCTCTTTTATTCATGTATATGCATGTACAGGAAATAGGAAATAGGAAACAGGCATCTAAATTAGGCTGCCTGAACAGTTCAATGTCTTGTATTTGAGGCACTAGTCTCTCCTCCTGTGAGTTTCAAGGTGAAATCTCAAGCTTCCAAGCTTCATAGTGAGCATTCACTCTGAAAATATTCTGACATCCAGTAAGATCTACATTCAGGACTTGATTTCTCAGACACTTTCCCAATTCACCTGTTTAGGATTTCTCTTGTGTGTATCTACTAATCATGACAGTACTCTCAACAACAATTGCTCCTACCACACCACCATGGCCCCGCATTCTACACAGATCTCTACCAAGGAAACCTCTGCATTCTCTCTCAGGCCCCTTTCCTAACTCACTCATCCTTCCAGGAAATACAAATAATCAGATAACTTTCCTTCCATCCTTTCCTGCTACACCCCTGTACCTATTCCACCTCTCTCTCCCCTTCTCCTATTTTTTGCCCTTTTAGTTTGATGTTCAACTTTTCTCCCAATGTTACTCCATTTCCAAGAACATTTAATTATCTCTCTCCTCCTCACCTCAAGCATTCTTTCCAAAAAGACCCAGTTCCCCATCTTTGGATTGCATTCACTCCTCAAACAGGCCTCTTCCATCACAATCCTGGAAATTACACTTGATCCTATGACCACAGAAACCTACTCAATAATAAATTGAGCACGTCCTAATGTTTTTCATGATTAATTTATCAATAGTATCTAAATCTTTGACCATATCATTTATCTTGAAAAATATGTATAAAGTGACAATTATTTTTAAATCACTAAAAGCCAATAATTATTAAGATCTGAATTCAGCTACTCTCGTACATCACTACGTGATCTGTTGAAGGCCCAGCAATGTTTGGTTGAGTAACTGAATTAAGACATCCATATTTCATAGATAATTATATAACACTTATTTTTGAACTATTATTTCAACAAAAAATCACATTTATATTGTTATAATCATCATTTTGACATAATTTATGTTCTAATGAGAATAAAGCTAGATTAGACAACCTTGAGTTATTGTAATCTCTACACATTTTCTTGTTATTAATTTCATTCTGGGGAAAATTCTCTCTGCTGAGGTAATCAAAAATGTAGTAATTAATAACATATGTAAACAACATTAGACTCAAATGTATTTTACACATCCCATTGTTATAGTTCAAACCTGGAATGTCCCTGTAAAGGACCACGTGTTAAGACTTGGCCCCTAGCTTGGCACTGTGCAGAGGATGAGGTAGGAAACTAACAGCTGACTACTGGGAGGTCTATGGGGCCCTGGGAAAGCTGTCTCAAAGGGGATGAGGTGGCCCAGTCTCTCTCTCTCTCTCACTTCTTGGCCATGAAAGAAGCAGTTGAGACTTCTTCTGTGCCTTCGCTTCTGCATGATGTTTTGCCTCCCCACAACTCCAGAGCAATGAGGCTGATCAACCATGACTGAAATCTGCAAAGCTGGGAAAATAAACCTCGTTTCTTTTTAAGTTGATGATCTCAGGTATTTGTTACATTGACAGAGAGTTGACTAACATATATATTCAAACATTGTAATATGAACAATAATGGAAACAAATGTGATAAATTAGATTCTGGAATATTTTTTCAAAATATTTTGACTTTTTCATATGAATTAGTATCACATACCACATTTACCATTTCTTAAAATGATGTCTAAATCTACATTTTAAGTTATTCTTGTTGAAAATACTTAATGCATGAAAATCAAATGAAAACAGAACTATCAATGTGTTGTGCAATTTGCTCAAATCTCTTTTCAATTAAAACTATATTTTGATCTATTATGTCTTATGGCTTATATCCAGATGTTCCCTCAAAGCCTCATAGGTGAGCTTTTCAGAGTTGGCTAGTTCTAGGGTGTGTGATGCTAGGATTAAATTGTACAATGCTGGGATTAAGGATATGTGGCTACTAAATTAGTCCACTAATTGGTTAAGCATAGCTCTGGGTTTGGATGTGATGTGGGTGTGGGTGGCACCACCCAAAAGGCAGGTGACCTGGAAGGGATGCAAAGGAGACGCTTCTGCTTCACTGCTGCTGCTGCTTCTTTGCTACTTCACTGCTTTGCTGCCCTCTATCAACCATGAACTTTTTCTCTTCTGAGTTGCCTCTCTGCCATGCCACCCTGCCTTGGAGCCAGCTAACAATTACCTGAAACCTCTACAAACTGTGAGCTACAATAAACCTTTCCTCCTTTAACTTTGAGTGCTGGATATTTTGTCTCAGCAATGAGAAAAGTAACTAAGACAATTCCAAAAATAGTAACTGTAGAATTCACATCCAGGATTCTCTATACAGGAACATTTTCTTGCATAGATGTGCAAATATTAGTATTTCATGGAAATGTCACATAGTATCACATATTTCACCTCCAATATTATTTAATTTAGACAAAAAATATGTTCTCTGAAGTTAAAATATGATATATGTTTGACTAAGAAAAATCTAATGAAATATGATATACAAATCTCTGAATTGCTTGAAAGAATGCCATTGAAATTGAAATACTTGAGGTCATGTCTCCGAATGAGAAAATTAAGGTATAGGTCATGCAAGGCACAACATATCCTTTTAGTTTATCAACCAAAATTCTTATATGCAGACTTTTTAAACCAACTTTGATAATGTTAATATAGGACCTTTGGGACGGTGATGTCTGCAATGGTGGAGTTGGAGGTCCCATGCTTCACCCCACGGAAAGTTCAACTAGCAATTGTCCACAGATAAGTACATCATTGTAGAAACCTCAGAACTTAGAAATGAGCCTGAAACGCCTGTGTGAATGAAAACTGAATGCATTAGAAGGATAAAATAAATAGTATCACTTAGATCCTGCGGCCATTTCCCCTCTCCAAGTTGCTGTCACAGAACCACAAAGAAAATTCCTCTGGGTCCACAGTCTCTAAAGTAGAGAAAGATAATTAGCCACAGATATCTACCTTTACTAAGATTCCAAGACACTTCCTCGAAAGCCCACCCTGGTCTCTCTTCACAGGAAACATTTGAGGGAAACAGCATGTCTAGCCATCTGGATCAAGTAGAAACAAAGAAAGGAGGTAGCGCTTCCAGCAGGCAGCATGTGGATCTTGCTATGCTCCTGCCAGAGTGGTCCCTGATGACAGGTACCAGTCAATAGCATGGCCCACTCAGATGCACAAAATGCACAGAATATTCAAAGTGTGCTGATAGAGAAACCATCAAGCCACAAAAAAATATAGCAAAAGAGAAAAAAGCATTATAAACCACTAGAAAACATTTTAGAATGGCACTAGTTAATTCCTCACCCATCAACTACTACTTTGAATGTTATTGTATGAAATTCTCTGATAAAAATATAGAGAGTGAATGAATGGATAAAAAATAAGACCCAACTATAAGGTCTCTTGTACACTGCCTGCAAGAGATTCACCTTACCCTTTAAGGATATAAAGATTGAAAGTGAAGGGATTGAAAAAAATGCTCCAAGAGATGGGAAACCAAGAAAGGGCATATACCTATTTCAGACAAAATCAGCTTTGAGGGTAAATAACTGTAAAAAGAGACAAAGAGAGGCAATATAAAAGAATAAAAGGGTTAATTCATCCAAAGAATATCATATCTGTGGGTTTATAGGCACTCAACATCAAAGCACATGAATACATGAAGCAATTAATAAAGAATCTGAAGGGAGAGATAAATGGGCATACAATAATAGGGAATTTAAATCCTCACTCTCAACAACTGACATATCATCCAGACATCAAATAAATAATGAAAGACTAGGCTTAAATGTATTAGAACAAAGCAACTGAACAGACATATACAAAATACCTCCATTTGACTGTAACAGAATGTACTTTTCTTTTTAAATTATCCTTTTTTAAACCCATTTTAGTTGATACATAAAAATATTAAAGTTACACATACTTATGATGCACCCTGTTATATTTTCATACATGTATACATTATATAAAATTAAAATCAAGTTAAATATATTTTTGTTCTCAAATATGTATCATTGTCTATGGTAAGAGCATTCAAATTCCTTTCCTCTAGCTTTCTGAAACACACAGCCATCCTCTTGGGGAGGCACATGCTAGGCCACAAAATAAAACTGAACAAATTTAAGAGGACTATGATCATGTCAAGTATCTTTCCTGATCACAATGATATAAAACTAGAAAATAATAGTAGAAGTCTTGGAAAAACTCCCCAAATATGTGGAAATTAGGCAACCAACAGGTCAAAGACTATATTAGTAGAAAAGAATTAAAAAGTATCGTCAGAAAAATGAAAGTGACAATGACATATCAAAATATACGGGATGCGACAAAAATATTTCCACATGAAAAACTAATAGCAATAAAGAACTATATCAAAAAAGAGGAACGATCTCAAATTAACAACCTAACATTTTACCTCAAAGAACTAGAGAAGGAGGAAGAAATTAAGCTATGAGAGTTAATTACAAATGTGCTTACCATAAAATACTTAAGTATTTGAGATGATGAATATGTGAGTTTGACTTAATTATTTCACTTTGTATGCACATATCATAACACAGACTTGCCTCACAAATATACGCAAGTATAATCTGTCAATCTATAATTGTTATGCACACATATTTAAAAGTTTGTCCTAAATAAATTTTTAAATTAGAAATGCAGTTGAAAGTTCTCTTTTCAGGTTGTTGTTTAAGTCAAAAATTATGGTCTTTTAGTAAGAGATCTAAAATTCAGTGAAATAGTTATTAATTTTGATTTCTTCATTTTCTTACGCTAGTAATCTTACAACTCATATCATAAATGTTATGTATTCAGTATGACCATTCATTATACTTGATACAATCTAGTTGAACAGAGTAATGTTTTCTATTACAGAAAAAATTAATTTTCTTACCTTATTAATTATAAGTTAATAAAGTTATTTTTGTTTCTTCATTACTAAATAATACTTTGTTTAGTTGTTTGGTTTTTGCATAGTGGAGATAGAATACAATGGCACTCTACTGCTGAGCTATATCCACAGCCCTTTAATTTAGAGATAGAGTCTCGCTATGTAGTTCAGGCTGCCCTCAAATGTTTGGTCCTCCTGCCTCAGCCTCCCAAGTAGGTGGAATTATAGGCATGCATGAATGCATCTGGTTTGCCATTAGTTTTTAATCTATTTCAGATATTCAACCATTATAACACAAAATTACAAATCCTTCTCTGTTTTACCTAGAAAATTGTCACTATTATATTTTTGTAAATATTGTGCTCTTTACACCATGAAAAACATTATATGCCTAACAATACATTAATGCACAATATGATTCTTATAAGAATACATAAGAAATTCATTGCAGTGCTATACTTGTATTTATTGAATGCTCTCAATTTTTAGTGATTCATAAGTTGTTATACTTGCATGAGTGCTTTCTTATATGTATATGGGAAATCCACTCATTTTCAATGTTTTCAATTTCTAAATATTTAAGCACACAGGCTCTTTAAGACTTTCTATTTTTATATTCATCTTTCTGAGTTTTGTTGAGCTCTACCTGCTCATTATACTGCCAGCATTATAATCATTCTAAATGATCTAAGGATTGCATAATGAAAGGTTGTTATGAAATGTACAAAATATGAGTATTTGATCAAAAATATAAAATGATATACTGTGGAAATACAAAATTGAAATTATTTCCATGTTTCTCAAAGCTGTTTTCATAAAATGTTCAGAATCAACTATTAAAATCAAAATGTGTGGCACAAACAAAAATAGTAAATATAAACAAATCAAAATTAAAGTATTAGTCCTATAATTAGTTCTAAATTTTAATTATATCGTATTAAAAAACTAAACTGAAAAATTGATATTTAGTTTCTGTCTAGTTTCCATTTTAAAGAATCATAATCATGATTCAAAGATATTATGTCTGCTGCTAATTATATACAAATTTCAGAGCAATATGAATTATTGAATACCGCAATGTCTTAGCCTGCATCTATGTACAGCTATTAAATGCTGGACTAACTTATATCTCTACGATTATGAACTGGACCCAAAGTAGAGTAAGAAAACAGACGACAGCACTACTCGGAAATGAAATTGTTATTCAGCATTCTATTCCATACACGAGATCTGAAAAGAAAGTTTGACAAGTAGATTGATTAGTCCTTCCTCCTCCATAAGCCCTTCCCCTTCCAGACTCCTTCTGCACTCCGGAATTGTCCAGCTCTGAGGTCCGCGGTATCACGACCCTGTGACCTTAACGGCCCAGTGACCTTTCCTTATAAGGATGAAGCATAGATGCGGAGAAGCAGTGTCGGGGCTGAATGGTGCTGATCGTGACCCTGGCTAAACGTTTAGAGGTGCAGCTTGTCCCTTGTCATTGCTTACACTGCATCCCAGGTGACAAAGAAACCCAGATCCTGTTTTAAATTTTTATGGCGTATTTATGACATGTAAGTCTCTGAAGGACAGGAAACAGGCCAGGGCTGCTATTTCCTAAGTTTAAGGGCGTTGCTTCCAGCAAAAATACTGTTATCATCCCCACTTTGAAGAAGAGGAAAAATTGCACCATAAAGAGGGGAAGTGCTGTGCTTCTGATCACAGAGATGACAAGGGACAAAGCTGCAGAATCTCCGGCTCAGATCTCCACCCTTTTATGTTTGTGCTGTCTCCAAAAATATCTGTCGTATTTCAGGACAATAAAATATCAAGATGCCTTCATACACTCCGTCTAACGTGGAACAAAATTTAACTAAAATTAAATTGTTATCTTTCCAAGTAGCCATTGCGTTAACTCTAATGTGAAAATTAGTAAGGAAACATTTATGCATTTATCTTTTCTTCCCCTATAGGATCTATATTTTAAGAGTAGCCATATGGCCCTAATTAATACAGGAAAGGGAAAACAAAAGAAATAAAACAAGACTGCTCATCATTGTACTTTGTAATATCGAGTTTAAGCAAGAGATTTTGGCTTAAAACTCAGACATATCTTTTTCTTTTCTCTTACTTTTTCCTCTTTTTTGCATTCCAAAGTCTCTCCTTCACAGATGCTGCATAATATCATAGCAGCAAAATCACTCTAGAGGGAGTCACTTACCCATTTTCCTTATGTCCAAAAGTAAGCAAGGTGCAGGGAGAAATTAATTCGTACTAAATCTTACAACCTTACCAAAACATTCCTTGCTATCTCCATTAACATTTAAGATTCAGGCCACAATTCCCAGTGATATATCCTACCTGAATTAATATAAACTTTAGTATTGATACAGTCATTGAAGTTTTGCAATATTATTTTCAAGAGTGCTTTTATGTTAATCTCCTGATGAAAATCAAGGTGACCAGACTAATTTTAGACTGAGCAATGTCTGCTACACCCACAGATTATTCAAAAGGAGAATGCACAAAAAACAAAATTGCTTTTATAACCTTGGTCAAGTTTTCAGATGTTAATATGCTGTTGCTTTAATGGCAAGATAATTCTTCGGAGAGAAAAACTGGGATAGTCGGTATTTTCACAGCCTAGGATTGGCTATCATGTACCATCCCTGTCACTGTCTTTCTGCATTTCTGGTGCACTAGCACAGCATTCTCTCAGTTCTAAGAAGAGCTAGTCCATTGTTAGGAGTATTCAGCTGGTCACTCAGTATGACTTAGACCTCTATGAATGACTGAAAGTTTGTAAAGAACATTCTCCTGCTGCAGTGTAGCACAAAGATATTCAAATTCTCTCAATGTCATAAATTTTGGACAGTGAAATTACAGACACTGTGGTGAAGTGGGAAGTGGAAGATGGATTGGAAGTCTTTTTCATATCATCCTGCAAGGGACTCTGCCCCAGTAATGTGAAAGCCAAGTCCATTCCTTGCAAGTACAAGGCAGAGATTAGGTAAAAGAAGAGAAAGTGTCACCTCTGTCCTCATTCCCTGCTTCCCTGTTTGAATGTTCTGCTTGAATGGGGGACAGTATAAGTGCTGCTGACACCCACTTCATTTGCGCCCCGCCTCCTCTTTCACCTGAAGACTGCAGTCCGTGACAACTCTGACTGCACACCTGACTGTACACCTCTGCTGTCCTCTGGGATAAAGCAGCATAAATAATATCCGCTGAAATTGTGTTGTAATGATACTTTCACTGACAGCAGATATTTAAAGCAAAGTCACCATTTCTTTAAGGCTTAAGATAGCAATGACATTCCCTTCTCACGAGAAGCAACATGTACTGTCGTTAAATAACATCTGCGGTCTTGCAGAATGATACACTGGGAAGACTCTTAGAGCTCGCCTGGTCTCCCACATTTTCCACAGTTCTCTCCTGACTGCCACCTTTATCTTTTTGATGAGGAAACTGAGACAGAAAGTTAAAGGGACTCATTGCATCTCAGTAATTCTCATCTACCACCCAAAAATGAGTGGAAGAAAATATTCTCTGAGGAGAGAAACTGGGAATGACTGATTTTAGAAAGCTTTTTCATCGCCGAGTCACTAGTGGACTCAAGGGGCCACACCGGAGGAATCAAGGGAGAGACAGACCGAGGCAGAGAGCCCAGCCTCAAGAGCTAAGGTCCCAGAGCATCAGGGAGAAGACGGTAGGAGTGGGAGAGGATTCAGGTCAGAGATTAGGAGAAGGAACAGAGAGGCCAACAAGTGCTGCCTCTGTCCCTGCTCCATGCATCCCTGTTTGTTCTCTCCAGGTATTACTGGGGACCGGAGTTTGTTACTCAATACAACCAGCAAATAGGTGAGCCCACACTGGCCAGGGCTCCCGGATACACCCAGGCTGAAAAACCATCCCTGTGGGCCACAGCAGGGCTGAGAGGGGAAGATTCTCAAAGGTTCTTGGCCCTGGGAATTATCCAGAATCTATTTTAAATACAGATCCCCAGGCTTATCTCTGGACATTCAGTATGATTTGGTGTCGAAGAGGCTCCAAAAATCTGTAATTTTCACACTCTATGTGATTCCAGTGATCAGACAGGTTGGGGAAAAGGGGCAATAAAGAACTATGGACTTTGCTACCAATTGTGCACGTCAGGCAGAGATTTTTAAAGTCTTGGAAACTCACTTGCCTCATGTATAAAGCAGAGACAATAATTATAGAAGTGAACGTTAAATTGGACTTTATAAGTAGATTCTAGTCATGTATTGTGTGCCTGGTATGACCTAAACTCAATAACTAGTAGCATCTCTTTTCTATTTGCCTGTTTCCTTAGAATTATTTCTAGATTGAAGGCTCTGTCCACAACAGAGAATTCCCAATTATTTATACAACTGATTAGCCTTCTTTGAAAAGTGTAATGTTGAAAACTTCTACTGGATGATAAGTCAGAATTACACAGATAAGAACCCAGATATCAACCATGTTTGCTGAGCACATCTACTAAAAGATGATCAAGAGGTGATTCAAAAACAGGTGCTTAGATGGAAAGAGCAAATAATACAGTGAACATTTAAATTTTTTAAAATTACAATAAAAGATACATTGCTGCTAGATGTGGTGATGCACATCTGTTATGCCAACACTCCGGAAGCTGAGGCAGGAGGATTTCTGTGAGTTCGTGGGCTACACAGTGAGTTCAAGACCAGCCTGGAATACATATTGAGACCATGCCATAAAAAATAAATAAAAATAAAGACACATTAGCATGAATAATAGGATACATTTGTTCAAATTAAGGGGAGTATTTTGAAGGTATTGATGGCAAGGTGTCTTTTACTGTAATAAATTTGTTAAATATTCTCCACGTTTTTATCGTACTTTGTAGAGTATGAAATATAACTAGCCTTCTTTTGCCTCTTGACTAACTATCTGTATCTCCCAGGCTCTGGCTCCCTTTGCTGAGGCATCCGTCACCCAGAATTCTTTTGTAGCTGGCATTAGTTTGGCATTTGGGAATAACACATTTATTAGTCTCAACATCATTGTAAACATGATTCTTCCAGCATTCTAGCCTTCTACCACCATTCATGGCTGCAGTTTTTCTATTCCACATTTTCATACTGAAACAATCTTCCGCTGAGGGTAATACCAGAGTAATAGATACTATGAAGGAGTTAAGCTTTAAAACAGCACCTGCATGAATTATTGACTTTCCATTTCTTCTCAAAAGTAGTTGTGTGGGGTCTCTTCTAATGATAAAATGGTAGCTCAAACACAAATTAGTTTCTGTGAAGCATGAGTTTACATTTCAATAAAGTGTGAATGTGAAATCTTTCTCCTTGGTCAAGTTCTAAAGAAAAAGAGCTAGAAGAGGGAAATAGGAAAGCAGGGAGATAGAATAAACAGGAGGGACTCATAACAAGGAGTCCAACAAGAGCAGAATGAGTGTTTGAAAACCACCTTCGCCTCCCACAGTCTTGCCTTGCAGACTTATCATGAGCCCTAAGGATCTCTTGTAGTTTGGGGAATGACTTTTAGCAAATACCTGAAGGTTTGGTGGAATGTGATACAGAGATACCATCAGATGTCTATAGAATGTGTCTCAGTGAATGTAACTCAGTTGAAATTTCCTGAGAAGAGCTATAAGGATGTCATAGTGATAATCCCATGACTGGGGATGAGGCTACACTGACTACACCGATGCTCCTTTCTGAGCTGCCTAAGGCCTGAAGATTGTATGCATGGAACAACAACAACAGCAGAAGCAATTGCAACAACAAAAAGGCAGATCATTTGGCTACCTGTGTGTATAAATAGGCTATCATACCCATTTTCCGAGATCAAATATGACATAGGCACCTGTGCTCAACCTCACTCTATAAATGACCAGGTCTTAGAAAATACATTTCTCAGTAACATTCACTTCCAGAAATCTTTCTTAAATGTAATGGTACATTCTATCAGCTTAGAGTGTAAAATAGAGTCCACCCGAACAGAAAACTGAAGCATGAGGAAGTCTCATTTACGTTTCAAAAAATCAAAAACAAAATTATCTAATAAGTGAAATCTTCCAAGGAAACTAAGAAAAGGTGTTAATAATAGAAAGTTTTCGTCAGAAAGCTCTAGGATATAATTTAAGATATCTTTGTAATTTCTTTGTAATTTCCTTCTCATCTACTTTCCCGTTTCCCTATAACTTTCCCACCAGCATTCTCTACTAAACATAGATTTCCTATTTAACAAACTATTTAAGTTGTAGTTTAACTTGGAGTTTGGACTGCAAACAAAAGAAAAAGGAAAGAGTAGAGAAAAAACAAGAAGGAAAGGAGGATATCAACATATATGATATGCCCATTATGTTTCAGGCATCATCTACTAGTTTGTGGGTCATTTCTCTATTTTACATTTGCAGATGACCTTACATATTGGTAAGGTGGTCATCATTTCATAGGTGAGAAAAACTGAAGCTCAGAGAAATTATGGCTTATACAAAATTACAAACGCAGTAAGGACAAGTACTGAGATTTTGCTTCTAGAACAAGGTCCAGCTTCTGTTTCTCAAGGTATTATAGTTTTCTTAGCAAACAACATCCCACTTTATCTTTCAGGTCAACTTAGAACACTAGTTTTGCTCAGGGAGACAGGTCTTGGGAAAAACCACTGCATCTCAGCTCAGGCATTATTTTGGATAGGTAAAAACCAGACAGGTAAATTCTACTTCCCTTGCCAATGCTGGTTTTCAGTGAAGTGTTTACCATCTAACTTTGGGCAATGACATAGTTCAAACTTTGCAGAGATTTCCAGAAAAGATGTCCCTTGTTCTTAAAAAGAAGAGGGCTGGAGAGGTAGAAAGTGAGAGAACACTTTCCATCATGTACCGAGCTCTGGGTTCAATACCCAGAACCACAAAAAAGTGAGTAAGTTGTTGGATAATATGTTGCTATAATGCCTGAAACAGTAGCAATTATATTGTTGGTATAAGAGCTCAGCCTGAGAACAAAGCAAACACTTTTAAGGTTTTCTCATCTTTTAAGATCTTTTAACATGACAAAATGGAAGGTGAAAAACATATTGATGCTTGTTGATGTCACTGAGGTACTTAGTTGATCAGCCATGAAGTTCCTGTCCTGGACCCTTATTATGTAGCATAATAAATACACAAGAAAATTTGAATGGGGTTATCTGTGAATTGCAAATGAAAGCATCCTAACAGATATAAGCTGTACTGTGGGAGATATAACAGATGAAGTACCAACCCAGGATGGGACACGGAGAACACTATGTTGATTTCTGAGCAATTAAAATGGTATGGAAATGGAGAAGCCACCTGTAGAACTGTGTGCATAAACACAGAGAATACTAGAATGACATCGGACAGCATTCTAGAGCCAAATATGCAGCAACTGTTAACAGTTCGTCTCCCTCCTTAAAGTCTCCTCCAAGTCTCTCACAAGGCTTCATTATGTTGGCTACACTTTGGAATCCCAGAAAAGTTTTTAAAATACTAAGGCCTGGGACACTGCCAGGGTTCTGATTCCACTGGTCCCGGGCATAACTTGGGCACTGGCAGTGTTTAAAGCTCCCAAGTCAGTCGTAATGTGCAGCCAAAGATGAGAGTCACTACTCTGTGAACTCCGGCAGAAAGATGCCAACAACATTGCTTCAAATGCTCGATTATCCAGGGGACAACTCAGGTCTGGCCACAAAGGACAGTACACATCTGTATCCCAGTGTTCTAAGGGGTGGAGTTAGGGTAGGGGCAGGAGCCAGAGTCAAGAGAGGAAGAGCCAGGACATTCATGTTTGACTGCTGCGCTCTGTAGTCACTTGGGATGGTTGGACCTCTGCTGAGTCTGGGCAGCCAGGTCTTCATAGGTATACATGACAGAGCTCTTCTGCTTTCCTCCCAGATACTGTGAGGACCAAATTATTGATGCATGTGCAGTGTTTTGCACATGGTAGGGAATCATTCAGGTGTACAGTGTGCTTTGTGAATGAACAGACACAAGCTAGTACTTTCCAGATCATTACCAACTTATTATTCTAGGCTTGAATCCCTAGGCTCAGGTTTGCTCAGCCTTTGCCACTCATTAGAATCCCTTGGGGGGCTTTTAGGACACACCAGTGCCCTGACTTGTCCTCCAGAAATTTTGATTTGAACTGTCTGGAGTCGGGGCTGCCTATTAGGACTTTTAAAAGATCCTCTTGTATTTAATGGGTAGCCAAGGATCTTCAAATCCACATGCACCTAACACCAGTGTTTTGTTCCTCCTTCTCTGCTCCTAGCACTGCTGGAATCCTCAGCTCTGACCTGTTGGAGGCAAAAGTCCAAGGCTGGAAGCAGCTATGACCCCTGATTGCCCTGGACTGCGTGCTGCCTTTGGTTCTTCAGCTGCAGAGTCAGGAGGCAACGTTCTCCTCTGCATCATCAGCCTTCGTAAATATCCCTGGTGTCAGGCTGTTGTGCACCCTGACCCAGCCTGGGTGCCTCCTATCCAGTTTATTCTGTCCATGAGTTCTGCTGAGGCAGCTCACACCTGGGCCTTGAGGGATTTGTTGGTCCTCTCTACTTACCATGGGCAGGTCATTCAGAGGCCAGGCAGTGGAGGGAAGGAGAAAGAAAGGAAAGAAATTTTTATTCCCCTGTACTCTGTGGCCCTATCTACAATTGCATTTACATCCTTAGGAAATCATTTCATGCTCATCATCAGTTCGGAGAGTTAGAGGACTAAGTAACTTTAAGGACGTGCAAGGCAATTCTTACCAATGCAGGGCTTTACAGGCCCTGGAATCCCTCATCTTTACTTGAAATTCATATGGAAGAAATACGAGGTGAGAAGGTCTAGAAAGGGCTAGTGGTCCAGGAAAGCTTGGCACTGTGGAGCCCTCTTTCAGAGAAGATGCAACTTGGAGAATCCTGTAGGAAGTGAGGGAAGACAGAGGATCCTCACCTTCTGCAGCACTGAAGTCCCAAATGACTGCAAGCAGCTACTCTCACTATACCCAAGGCACATGTGTCCACTTCCTCAATGGACTTCTCAAGTTTTTTGTTGTTGTTGTGATTATTGATGTGCATTCAATTCAGTGGCTGAGCTGTGACCTCCTAAAAGGTAGAACATACTTCTAATTGAATTTAGACTCTCCAAGAGGGCTGTAACAGCCACTGGCTTCCAGTAAAAATGTGTGAATGGGTAGATTTGAATCAATGACTGAGTCTCAAAAAGGCATGCAGCTGACATTGGGTGATCAATCTCTGACCGTGCCATGCCATTCCTCACCAGTGGATCCCGCACCCTTTTACTAAGCTCAGGGGAGAAAATTTAGCTCAGCCCTCTCTTCTTGCATGGGCATGGTCTGAGCCCTCTGTTGACTCCCATGGGTGCGATGCCAGCTCCTGACCACTCTTCCAGTGCAGAGTAACGATAACTCAAACCTCAGAGAAAAGGCTTTGGTAGGGGGCTGTTTTACTGTGATTGCTGTACTTTATTTCTGTGTTTCCCCCTCTGTTTACTTGCAGCATAATTTGGCTGTAGCTGACAAAACCATTTTAAGGCATTGCCATTTTGAGAGTAAATCTGGGAGTTATGTTCTGATCCCCACTGTCACTGCACAGAAACTGGGAAAAGCAGAACCCTGGGGATGGTGACGACCCACGCATGCAAACACATTCTCACCCAGCTTCATGAATGTAGGGTTTCCAAGAGCACAGTAAAGTTCCATGCCAAACATTGGCCTCCCCTTATTTCCTGTCAGTCATTCCTTTGGCAGAGCAAACAAACAGGTTCAATAAAACAACCAGCCTTTTGAGATACTTTATTTGAAGAGTTTGCTTTTTCCCTTGAGTTGCCAAAACAGAGATGTTTTATATCCTAAGGGTATCTGGTGACCCACAGCAGCTACTGCCTTTAGTTTACTCCTCACATTTGATTAATCAAGAAGTAGATTCTGGTCATCTTTAGCCCAAGATTTTTCCCAGAGTGCATTTATTTTTCTGTTCATTTAGGCTACAATTTCAATATTGACAGGACACTTAATAGGGGAAAGAAGAAAGATGTAATTCCAAGACCAAACACTGATTCAAGTCAAAAGTAATTAAAATTACTCAATACCTTCTATGCTTAAGGCTGTTTCTATACCCTAATGCTCAGATAAGTTCAAGACAATACCTATTAGCATATCCAATAGGTGAATGAAAACACTGAGGCTCAATGTGCTGTAATATTACACACTTCCTTTTTAAAAGAGCAATCAAAAATTATATAGATGAAGAAATCCCAAATATGTATAATGAGGAGGAAACAGGATAATACTGGTTACTTCTTCATGATAGAATTGTAGGGTATTTTGTTTATTTGGTTTTTTGTTTGTTTTGTTTTGAGACAGTGCCTTCCTTTGTAGCCCAGGCTGGACTCAAACTTGAGGCGATCCTCCAGCCTCAGTCTCCTGAGTGCTGGGATTACAGGAGTGCATCACCATGCCGAGCTGCTTCCTGATAGAATTGTAATTTCTAGTAAGTTTATGCTTGAAATTGGTGAACAATACGTATTATACAGAGAGTAAAAAATACTCGGCAGCTACAATTGTTCATTAATGCATGGTTGGTAAGTAAGTGTTTGAGCCAGGATTCTAGGTGGGGTTTTCTGTTTTTGTTTTTGTTTTTTCCGGGGATCGAACTAGGGACCTTCCGCTTACGAGGCAGGTGGTGGCACCACTGAGCTAAATCCTCGGCCCTGTAGGGATTTTTAACGGAAAATTTTCTGTCTGTTCCGTGGCACCTATAAATGAGAAGCAGCGTGTGAAGCCCAGGCAAGGAAAACATCCCACAGGCATGACCTGCTCTGACACTGCTTCATGCTGATCTCTGGCACAGATGTGAGGAAACAGAAGCGGTCCAGGAGAGAAAGAAGCGTGTGAGAAGGCTGTGTACGTATGGGTAGAGTCCTGAAGGGTCTGGACTCTGACAAAATGGACTAAACCACGACTGGAGCTTCAGACAGCTCTTGTCCTTTCACTTTCTAAGTGATTTGAATGTGTCTCCCAGAGTGCTAGTGCTGGAGTCTGAAAACCCCAAAGCAGATTTGGAGGTGGAGCCTTTGGGAGTGATCAGGGCTAGAGGAGGTCTTGAGGGTGGGACTCCATTATGGCGCTAGTGGAAGTGGAAGAGACCGGCGCTGGCCTGTCCACGCCCTCTGGCCTGGGACGCTGTCTGCCAGGTTAGGACGCCTGGGGAACGTCCTCTCCACGTGCCAGTGCCGCACCTTGCCACAGACCTCCCAGCCTCCAGAACCGTGAGGAAAATAAGTCTTTTCACTCTACATCACCCAGTCTGCTATTCTGTTATAGCAGTAGGAAATAGATTAAGCCGTCTTTCTTAAATTTCTTCCTGTGCTCACTAGTAAATTTGCCAGGATACAGTGATCGCTATTGTCAGAATTTTAAATCCAAATGGTCCTCATTTTCATTCAAAGTCACTGAGTCAGTGTGTGTGGCTGCGTTGCTACAGCAGAATGCAGTTGACTTTTGTTCAGTGTGACTGGTTTTCCAAAAGGAATTCATTTGCATTACCTGATTTTTGTCATCCTTCTCAAATTGGCAGGGCATTTGTCAGGTGAAAATAGAGACCTTGAGCATCTATGTGACATTTTCCCTTAACACGGTCCAAAAAGACCTCAAGGTGGCTTAAAATAAAATACTTATACACGGACAGTAGTCAAATAGAAATACAAAAATCACAGGTACAGAAACAGAAGTGGAAGCAAATAATTCAACCAGGCAAGCTGATACACTTGCTGTGAACTGCAAATATTACTCTGTGTTTCTCTGCATCCAAGACAAAAGAACCATGGAAAGTCAGCACATTTGTATCACTGGAATTGAAGGGAGGGGGAAGCACCACTTTCTTCTAGGAGCAGGGTTCTTTTTAACCTGGTTGTAAAACCTAAATGGAAATCTTTTATAGGAAACACTGAAAATTGGCAATGACCTTGACAACAGATTTTATAACAGATTTTACTGCAAATACATGAAGAGTTTCATACAGCTCTGTGTTTTCAAGCTGCAAATAATTTTTAAGATGCAAGAATCTCTATATTCTTTATATAGGCTGTATCATTAGAGTTTTACAAAAATCCTTCCAAGTACTTATTATCACATTTTCTAATTAAAGACAATGAAAGTTTAAAGCAGCTAGTAGCTCTCCCAATATCACACAGCCAATAATTGACAGACCTGGGACATGAGTCCAAGTTTAATATTTTAAATTATGAAGATAAGACATTAAAATATAATTACATTAAGGCAATTTGGTAAATTGTCTAAAATATAGTCTTCCAGTGGTCTGACATAAACCAACAATAAAACTTAGAGCCCAGGAGTAAACATTTAGTATGTTATATACTATTTTCTCGAAGAATGGTTTCTCTTAGCTGGACTTTTGATAAAATCTATAAATAGTAAACACAGGTTGTACACTAGCAAAGACTTGTGGTTGACAACATCCTGAAGCATGTCCTAGGCTATGGTTCAACCAGATTCAAACTCCAGGCTTTTAACTAAGTCTCAGATCTTTCCCTATAACCAGATCAAGCTCTTCACATCTAGATTCATAGTTCTTGAAGTCAGGGAAGGTGTACTGTGTGTGTCATATGAATATTTCATAAACTACAGGCATATTGATATTTTAACCTGGAATACAGTAGCTCTCCTGTATCTGGTGCTTCTCAGGGTAGGCTGAGGAGGGGTTGAGATTATTAAAGCCTAGAAGAAAAAGCCTCAAACAGAGCAGATTATGTAACAAATCCTGCTCAGAGATACGCTATGCTAAATGTGAGCTGAGGACATCCTCCTCAGGAGAAAACCAAAAGACAAGATTCCCTGCGAGATAAATTTCCACTCCCTCTGTGTTCTCTGTTTTATTTTTCCACACCATGGCTTACATCCTATAAACCCTTTTATTCTGTGGTCCTCAGCTGTACTCCTGAGGCACTGGGGCTTAATGAATTCATCTATGACTCAGTCAAATAGCTCCCAGAGTTAAGGGCTGGCTGGAAAATGTTAGATTCTGTCCACAAAGACGATACTTTCTGAAAAATGAAAAATCTCACAATGCAGCCAACTGAATCACAATTACTTACCATAAGCAAACACTTATATTATACTAGCATGTGCAAACTAATATAGAAAAATAGTACATTGTAGGTTTTAAAAGCACACATTTTGGAATTGGATAGCCTTAGGCTCAACTACTCTTCCTGCTAGGGACTATGAAGTTGGCAAGTTTGTCTAAAACTCAGTGTTCTCCCAAGTATAGTGAGTATATCAGGACCTGCACTGTTGAGTTGTTCTGAGGATTCATGGAAGTAATTAACAAATTGCTTTAAAACAATAAGAAAGATCCTGGCACATACTAAGTATACAATGAAGGTTAAGTGTAATGACTATAATGTGCAAGGAACTCAGAGCTGAAACAGTCACAAGATCAATATAAGACTTAATTCTAATTCCCAAGGAATGAATTTAAATAAAATCCAAAAGATAGAGTAGTTAGCTCTTAACGGGGTTATATCAGTTACCTTGTGTTGTCCACAAAGCATACCCAAAAATTAGTGACCGAAAATAATAACTTGCCAGTACAGATTTTATATATTATCAATTTAAGTTGTACTCAGCTCGGTAGTTCTTGGCCAGACTTAACAGAGTCTTCTGGACTTGCTCCTGTAATTCAGTGATCTATGGGTTACTCTGGGATGGCTCCTTTACTATTGTCTTTTCTGGAACAGCCATGACTATTGGGTCCTCTCTGCTCACGGTCTCTCATATTCTATTAGCTATGCTCAAACTTATTCACACAGCAGTTAAGGTGTGTAAGAAGAACATGAGAACAAGCACCAGCTGCTGCTTGCATCAACTTTGCTGCTGTCCTATTGGCCAAAGCCAATCACGTGGGCTAGCTCAGAGTCACTGTGAGGTAAGACCCCCCTAGAGGTTTGGATCTAGGGAAGTGTTAACAAATAGGTACCATGCTAGTAGGAGAAATTAGAATACAGCACACATGGAACAAATATTCTGCTTACTGAAATCATAATAGAAAACTCCCCAAATATGAGGAAAGATTACAATATATGTACAAGTGAAGTTGCAAAACTCCGACTAGCTACAGTGAGAAAAGCAGCTCCCCATGAGACTTCTTAGTCAAAATGCCAGAAGTCCAACAAAAGAACAGAATCTTAAAAGCCATCAGAGAAAAACCAAAATTCACATGTAAAATAACCTATCAGGATTACAGCAGCCATCTCAACCCAAACTTTAAAGGCCATGATATCACAAAGTGAAGTGTTTCAAGCCCCAAAAGAAAATAACTTCCAATGCATATTAGTATATCTTGCAAAACTGTCTTTCCACAGTGATGAAGAAATAAGGACATTCCATTACAATGAACATATTAAGAGATAAATGAATGCCAAACTAGCACCCCAAAAATTGTTCAAGAGTATCCTAGACAAAGAAAACAAATCTAACCAAGCCAAAAAAATCAGATGGAATGAATACATCAAGCAAGGTCAGTAGCTAATAATAATAATAATAATAATAATAATAATAACAACAATAATAATAAAGGAGTCATCAAGAGGAAAAAAACACAATGACAAGAATAAATCAATACCTTTCAGTATTGACTCTCAAGTCCCTAGTTAAAAGACACAGATTGGCAAACTGGATCAAAAAAGCAGACTCCAGCAGGCTGCTACATTTGAGAAACTTATCTAACCCAAAAAGAAATTTGTAGGCTAAAAATCAAAAGAAAACAATATTTCATACATCAGGACTCTGAAAGCAAGTAGGGTTAACAATTGAACTCTCAGAAAAACTAAACTTCAAGGTAGAATTGATCAGAATAGGCAAAGAAGGTCACTGCGTATTAGTTAATTGAACAAGTCAACAGGAAGAGATAACAATTCTAAATATATATGCATTGAATATTGGGCAAACTAACTTCATAAAAAAAACATTCCTGTACATAAAAGATCAAATGAACACCAACATAATCACATTGGGTGATTTTATTACCCCACATTCACACAGAGATCAGCTGATCAAAAATTCAACAAAGACCTATCAGAGCTAAATCATACCTTTTAACAAATGGACTTAATATCTGAAAAGTGTTCTATCCTACTAAAAGAGAATTCACTTTCTTTTTAGCAGCACATGGAATTTTCTTCAAAATAGAATGCATGCCAATCCTTGAAACCTGCTTAAATAAATACAAAAGCATCTAAATCACCGGTGTTTACTATCAGACCATTATACAATTAAACTAGAAATCAATCACAGAAGAAACCACAGAAAATTTATAAACACCTGGAGACTTAATAACATACTCCAGAACACCCAATGGGTCACAGAAGAAATCAAGGAGAAATTTCAAATTTTCTAGAAGGAAACAAAAATGCCAGTAAAATACAGCAGTACCTATGCAACACAATAAAAGTAGTACTAAGAAGGTAGCTTACAGCAATCAATGCATGCATTAGAAAAACAGAGCAAGCCCAAATAAAAACTTAATGATGAACTTTAGATACTCAAAAAAAAAACACAAAAAACAGTGCAAACCCAAACCTATTTAAGAAGAGAAAGCATAAAAATCAGAGCAGAAATTAATGAAAGTGAGATTTTAAAAACCCACAAATGAATCAAAGCTTATTTGAAAGAATGAACAACATAAATAAACACTTAGCCAAACTTATCCAAAGAAGGAGGAAAAACTCACATCAAAGCAATTAGAAATGAAAAAGGCAAAATCAAAATGAATACTGCCAAATACAGATGATCTTTAGTAACTAATATGAAAAATTATACTCCAACAAACTGGAAAATCTTGAAGAACTGGACAGATTCCTAGACAAGTACAAATTGCCAAAACTGAACCAAGAAGGCATAAAAATTATGACCAATCCAAAAACTAACAATGAGACTGAGGCAGTAACTAAAAAACCTACAAACAAAAGCTCAAGACCTGATGGATTTACTTCTGAATTCTATAGCACCTTCAAGGAGTTATAGCACCAATATTCCTCAAACACCTCAATGAAAGTGAAAGGAAAGGGCTACTTCCAAACTCTTTCCTGGAAGCCAGCATCATTCTGATTTCAAAACCCAACAAGGACCCAAGTGTGGGGGGCCTTGTCCACCCCCCCCCCCGGCTAGTACTCTTGAGTGCCTTTTACGGACATGTCTAAGCCTGCTGCAAGTCTACCCGGCAACAAGGAAGTAGCCCCAGTACCCTCCCCTTGCTCCCTCCCTCTAGCCCTACGGTATATATGCTGTAGCAGCTTCCGCAATAAACAAGACTTGATCAGAAACCTGTCTTGTCTCCATCTCTCGTGTCCCCTGTCCTTTGTCATTCTCACTCCCCTTCTAGGGTCTCCGTTGACTTACCCGCGGGCCGGGACAAGTGGCGCCCAACGTGGGGCCAGAGAACGGGGGAACCAGTGAAGAACGCTGCTCGGGGGCCCAATAAAATAAAATAGAAAAAAGAGGATTGTGTCTGACGTGAACCTGCCGTCTTTCCTGCACCTCGGTGAGTTGAGCAGCGATTATGGGACAGGGCATTAGCCAGCATGAGTTATTTGTACAAGGTCTTAAAGAAACTTTACAGGCACGAGGGGTAAAGGTTACAGTCAAACAGTTGTTAAAATTTTTTGATTATATTAGAGATCTCTGCCCTTGGTTTCCCGCCGAGGGTACCATTGACGAGAGGTGATGGAAAAGAGTAGGGGAGGCCCTTAAGGATTATTATGCTACTTGCGGACCAGGAAAGGTCCCGATCACTACATTTTCTTATTGGAATCTTATTAATGACATTATCTCTCAGAAAACCAAAGATCCGGTGGTGGCTCAAGCCATCCAGGTCGGGGAGACAGCTCTCCGATCGGAGGAAGGGTCAATCACTCTCCCTCGGAGTGAGGAGTTTGTAAATACCCTGCGGGAAGCCAAGATGGCACCGAGGCCCGAGCCCCCGTGGGACGGGACTCCTTCAAAGGATGAAGGAGAAGACTTGATGTCTTTTGATAGTGACGATGACTCAGACAAAAAAAAACAAAATGTTATTGATGAGGGTTTACAGGCGGGCTCTGCCTCTTCCAAGCCTTTTAAAGAAAAGCTTCGGCGCTCCTCAGCTTCCGCCTCCGCTCTTTCAGCCCCTGCCTCTGACCCCGCCCCGCCTGTTAAGGAGGAACCAGCCTTGTAGCCTTCCCTCCGACACTTCAGAAACCCCCCCTTCCCACAGAACGGTCCGGGGGAGGCTGACTGGACCAATCTTGAGGAGGAGGCAACCAGATATCACAATCCTGATTGGCCACCCGTAGTTCAATGTCCGCCTCCTTATCTTCCAGAACCCAACACTCCCATTGCACCCACTTTGACATGCCCTGTTGTTGATCCCCAAAAGGAACTCCGGGACAAGATAAAATTTCTAAAAGAACAAATAAGATTAGAAAAGGAACATCAAGAACTTATTGCCCAGCTCAAAGGCTTAAGAACAGGCAAAGCCCATGAAAATGTCCGTAGAGAGGACAAATTTAAGCCACGACCCCCCATTAGAGGGGCGGCCCCTAGGGTGCCATCCGGGTCGGGAGTATCCCTAAAACTTGAAAATGCGGAAGCCTTTCCTGTAACTGAAACTACTGACACACAGGGACAGGCGTGGAGACACCACAGTGGTTTCGATTTTAAGGTTATTAAAAAACTTAAAACGGCCACAGCTCAATATGGGGCCATTGCACCTTACACAATGGCCATTTTAAAATCGGTGACAAAAAATTGACTTCTCTCACCAATATCCGACAGGGGCCTGATGAGCTCTTCGCGGATTTTGTTCACCGCCTGCTCACAACAGCGGGTCAGATTTTTGGGAGCACAAAAACCAGGACAGATTTTGTTAAACAGCTTGCTTTTGAAAATGCTAATGCTGCTTGCCAGGCCGCCATCCGCCCTTATGAAAAGAAAACTGATCTCTCAGGTTACATTCGCCTTTGCTCAGAAATTGGGACCGCCTACCAACAGGGACTTGCCAGGGCTGCCGCCATGCAGTGTTACACGGTCAAACAGTTTTTGTCACACTGCCCGGGTAACAAATGTTTCCGGTGCGAGACAACGGGTCATTTTGCCAAAGAATGTCAGGCCCCTAGGACGTCGGCCCCTAGGGCCACACCTCCGGGGCCTTGCCCTCGATGCAATAAAGGGAGACATTGGACAAATGAATACAAGTCCATGACTGACGCTCAAGGCTGGCCCCTCCCGCTTGTCCATAACCCGGACCAGGGAAATGGGAAAGGGGGCCAGCCCCGGGCCCCCACACCCAAACAAATTTACGGGGCACTCAATTTTGCTCCAGCAAACAACAATCCATTTCAGACCTCTTCAGAACAACAACGGGAAGTGCCAGACTGGACCTCAGTTCCACCGCCCACACAGTATTGACTCCAAAAATGGGGGTACAGGCACCCCAACAGGGGTCTTTGGACCCCTACCTAAAGAGACCTTTGGGCTTGTAATAGACAAGAACAACAACACTATGGATGGGCTGCTGATCTACCCGGGGGTGATTGATAGTGATTATTCTGGAGAGATTAGAGTTATGGTTTCTTCCCCCAAAGTCATTAACACCATTCAATCAGGCCAAAGATTTGCTCAATTGTTACTCCTTCCCCTTCTCTCTACCTCTAATAAGGCTCTTAACAACGCCCGAGGCAGCCAGGGATTCGGCTCATCCGATGTCTACTGGTTGGAGATGCTTTCAGCCCAAAAACCTCTCATGACCTTGTGGTTGGATGGGAGACAATTTTCTGGATTGGTAGACACTGGTGCTGATGTGACTATCATCAAGGGAAAAAATTGGCCTCAGGTGTGGCCATTAAAAGTCACCCTCACCCATCTCAGGGGTATAGGTCAGAGTCAAAATCCTAAACAAAGTGCCAAAGATCTGACCTGGAGAGACCAAGATGGTAATCAGGGCACCATTCAACCTTATATCATCTCAGGGTTACCCATTAATCTATGGGGGAGAGACCTATTATCACAAATGGGGATGATTATTTCTAGCCCTAATGAAATTGTCACTATGCAGATGTTTAAAAAGGGGTACATTCCAGGCAAAGGGCTAGGTAAACACTCTACAGGTATTGTGCAGCCCATTGAGCCAGTCCTTTGTAGCTTCAGCTATTCAAGCCGTACGTAAATCTTGGGCCCAAATGTATGTTATACACTATATGGATGTCACACATTACCCTAAATTTGGAAATTTTAAATATATACATGTCAACATTAATACATATAGTGGATTTGTATTTGCCACCCTACAATCCAGGGAGGCTACTAAACATGTAATTGCCCACCTTCTAGTTGCCTTCTCAGTACTTAGATGTCCACAACAAATTAAGACAGACACTGGTCCAGGCTATACCAGTTCTGGCTTCTCAAAGTTTTACAAACAATTAAAAATAACACACATAATGAGAATCCCATATAATCCACAGGGACAAGACATTATAAAAAGAGCCAACCTCACACTCAAAATTACATTAGATAAAATAAAAAGAGGGGAATGGTACCCTATCAAGGGGTCACCTAGAAACCTGATATCACATGCACTATTTATTCTTAACTTCTTAAATTTGGATGCCAAAGGATTATCTGCAGCCAACCATTTCTGGCAACCAGAGACACAAAAACAATTTGCCTCTGTGATGTGGAGAGACCCCCTGGACCACTCATGGCATGGGCCTGACTCCCTACTCGTCTGGGGCCGAGGGTCAGTGTGTGTTTACTCCAAGGAAATGAAGTCAGCCAGGTGGCTTCCAGAACGCTTAGTAAAACAAGTTGATAAGCGTGTTGATGATGCCGATGACCTAACATTGTCCAATTTCAACCAGTTAACAATGGCGCCTACAATTATAATCTAATAATCATAAAGAGAATAGTATAATTCAATTTGGCCAGTTATATTTGAGTGCACCCTAATTTTATACACTGTCTCATATGTTTGTCTATTGTCTGTTGTTTGTGTTCGTACAGTTGAGCTCAATATGTTCCTTCCTTTTCAAAGGATATTCGCCTATTGTTAAATTGACTTATAGATAAATATTATTAAATTAAAGACATGCTTTCCTTCCCAGGTTGTTAATTGATCAAAGTACCACTGAAATTTATTTTATGAAAGTGATGTGTATTGTCACCCACATGCAACAATCAAATTACAATTAACAGTTATAAAATAAAAAGATATATATTCTTAATTGTTTGTCAAAATGATTATAGATGGGAACTCCCTTTGATGAATATAGAAGTGGCCACCCAGAAAATGATTATTCTGGTCTTAATTCATTAAAGGGACCTCCTAGTAAATTTTATATTATATAATCTTATGGGAGCCATATCACAATGAATATTATCTAAATATGTTATAAATTGATTGTATTGGTTGTCCTTGATATTTAAGCACTGAATATGTTGTTACAAAATGTTTATATTGGTTAAGTTCTGAATATGTTATTGTAGTATGTCCACATTGGTTATCTTCAAAAGCTTAATCAGGTTAGCCTAACTCTCTTATCTACAGCCCAGCCTTGTTTACATCGCAGGACGAAATTTTGCTTACAGGTTAAAAAGATGACATCCCTGAATCTGTTGCATGGTCTGTTGCTGTTCCTGGCACCGACAACAAAAAGTGGATTTCAACCAGTTAACAAACAACAATTGCTCATTGCCCTGTATGGTAACCCCTGTGACTGTGCCGGGGGTTCTGGCAGGGCTACACCCACAAGTTACACTCGTAGTACTGATTGCGGCAACAAGATTGCCTACTTAGTTTATGAGGCCGCGCTAGCGGAAGGATATAACCAAAAATGGGATTGCGTCCCTAAGCCTAAAGTCATACCAACAGTCAATGGCGAACCAGGGCCATGCCCTGCCAATTGTGCCAAGGCCACAGAGATGCATTCTACCTGTTACACTGAAGCCCAACAATGTACACATTCTGATGGAGAAATATATCTAACTGCTGTTCTACAAAAAAATTACAGGGGCTCCGTCAGAGGTGACTGGGACTTTTCCAGCCCCACTGGATATCCTAAATTTGGCCAACCCTCCTACAACGGCAGTCCCGGCAAAGATGTCTGCTGGCCGCCACAGGCCCCAATTCATGTATCTGATGGTGGCGGGCCTTCAGATCAGCTCAGGGAAGAGCAAATACAAAACAACTGGAGACTATCATCCAAGAGATGTACCCCTCCCTAAATTATCATCCACTGGCCCTTCCCAAACCTCGAGGCCCAGACCCTGACACCCAAACCCTGAGTGTCCTAGAGGCCACTTATCATTTGATCAATACATCTAACCCAGCCTTTGCTGCAGATTGTTGGCTATGCTTGACCCTTGGCACACCCCTGCCCCTCGCCTTGCCAGTTGTTGACCAAACTGACTATGCCAACAGTTCTAGTTACAATTGCAGTTTTTCTCTGCCCTTCAGGGTCCAGCCAGTACAGTTCAATGCCTCAGTTTGTTATCTAAATTCGGGCCACAACAATAGCTTCGATATACATGTTGGAGTCCAAAATTTCTCTCT
The DNA here is from genome assembly GCF_053883595.1 of Heterocephalus glaber. Lineage (NCBI taxonomy): Eukaryota > Metazoa > Chordata > Mammalia > Rodentia > Bathyergidae > Heterocephalus > Heterocephalus glaber. The sequence continues at coordinate 6,206,416 of NW_028258307.1, read as the reverse complement.
CTGCTCAGTAGTGCTTAATGGCCCTGCCGCCATTTGCCCTGCCCCGGGTCACGTGCTCGTCTGTGGAGGGAGCTTGGCATTCACCTCCCTCCCCACTAATTGGACTGGGCTGTGCGTGGTGGCAACTGTCCTCCCGGACATCTCCCTTATTCCTGGAGATGAGCCAGTGCCCTTGCCCAGCTTTGACTATATCGCTGGGTGACATAAAAGGGCCGTCTCACTGGTCCCCTTGCTCGTGGGGCTAGGGGTGTCCGGCGCCCTTGCCACTGGCTCTGCTGGCGTCGGGGTGGCGTTACACTCCTATGCCAAATTATCCAACCAGTTGATTAATGATGTTCAAGCTCTCTCCAACACTCTTACAGATATACAAGATCAGATCGATTCTCTGGCTGAGGTGGTCCTTCAAAATAGAAGGGGCCTGGACCTCCTCACGGCAAAACAAGGAGGGATTTGCATAGCCCTAAATGAACATTGTTGTTTCTATGCCAATAAATCTGAGATCTTCAGGGAAAAAATTCACAAACTTCAGGAAGATCTAAACAGACAACAACAAGAATTCTCCCAAAATCCCCTCTGGACTGGCCTCAATGATTTCCTCCCTTATCTCCTCCCTTTGCTGGGACCCTTATTGGGTTTACTTCTGCTCATTTCCTTGGGGCCCATAATATACAACAAAATCATGGCCTTCCTTAGAGCCCGGGTAGAGACAATAAAAACAGCACCCATACAGGTCTACTATCATAGATTGGCAATGGCTGACCAGGACGAATGCCAGACCGTTGATTAGGTCCTTGCCATGGTGAAGTGTTCTCGCCCCACCTGGTGAGTGGGCTGGCAAGCCAATGACGGGCAACTGAGCAAGCGTGCCATGCAATGAGAGAGCCCTCGTGTGCCGCCTAAGACAGGTGCCAGAGCCTTGATTCTCTGGTTAACCGATGACGGGTAAGGTGCACGGTGCAGACACGTATGTCGCTCTGACCCAAGACAGGCTCAGCCCCCGCAGGCTTGGCTCTCCTGACGCCTTTCTAAAATTATAATTTTAAAGGGAGGACCTGTGGGGGGCCTTGCCCCCCCCCGGCTAGTACTCTTGAGTGCCTTTTACGGACATGTCTAAGCCTGCTGCAAGTCTACCCGGCAACAAGGAAGTAGCCCCAGTACCCTCCCCTTGCTCCCTCCCTCTAGCCCTACGGTATATATGCTGTAGCAGCTTCCGCAATAAAAGAGACTTGATCAGAAACCTGTCTTGTCTCCATCTCTCATGTCCCCTGTCCTTTGTCATTCTCACTCCCCTTCTAGGGTCTCCGTTGACTTACCCGCGGGCCGGGACACCCAAGTATAAAGAAAAACTTCAGGACAATCTCCTGAATGAACATAAATGTAAAATCCTCAATAAAATGTTGGCAAATACTGTACAATCCAACAAAGCATCAAAAGGAACATGCATCATGACCTAGTGGGTTTCATCCCAGGTTTGGGAGGAAGACTCAACATACACAAAGCAATAAATGTAATAAACAGAAGCAAGAACAAAAAACCACATGATCATATCAATAGATACAGGAAAAGTTTTGGCAAAAATCTAACCTCATTCATGATAAAAACCTTGAAAAACTATGTATAGAAAGACCTTACCTCAATCTGACAAAAGCCATTTATGACAACTTATTGTCGATCTCATACTGGGGAGAAGCTAACAGCTTTGCTTCTAAAATCAGGAACAAAGATACCAATTATCTCAACTTCTGTTCAAGCTAGTACTCGAAACATTAGCCAGAGAATCAGGCAAGAGAAAGAGATAAGAAAGATAAGTATAGGAAAGAAAGAAATCAAATTATCATTATCTGCTACTGCCATGATTCTTTACATAGAAGACTCAAAAAATTCTACCAAAGACTTCTAGAATTAATAACCAAACTCAGCAAAGTAGCAGGATACAAAATGAACATGTAAAAATTGATAACTTTTCTGTATACCATTAATGAACTCATTGAGAAAGGCATTAGGAAAACAATACTATTCTCAATAGTATCAAGAAAAATTAAATACTTAGGAATTCACCTAGTCAAGGAAGTAAAAGACCTCTACAATGAAAATTACATCATCCTAGAAAAGGAGATTGAAGAGGCTATCAGAAAATTAAAAAATATACTCAGTTCCTGGATAGGGAGAACTAATAATAAATGGTATTTTCAAAATGGCCATGCTTCCAAAACTGATATACATATTTAAGGCCAACCCAAGTAAATACCAATAGAAGCCCAGGGATTTAGCTCAGTGGTTCCACCACCTGCTTCACAAGCGCAAGGTCTTGAGTTCAATCCCCGGTCCAAAAAAAAATACTAATAGGATTCCTCACAGAACCAGAGACAAGGATCCCAAAATTCATATAGAAAAAGAGGAGACCCAGAAAAGAAAAGCTGTCCTGGGCAACAAGAGCAAAGAAGGATGCATCATAATTACTGAAGTTATATTGCAAAGCTTCAGATATAAAAACAGCATAGTATCGGCACAAAAATAAACAAATGGATCAATGGAACAGAATAGATGATGTAGAAATAACTCCCAACATATTCAGCCACTTGATCTTTGACAAAGGGGCCCAAATCGTACTTCAGACGAAAGATAGCATCTTTAGCAAACAGTTCTGGGAAAACTGGCTGTCCACATGCAGAAAATTGAGTCTACACCCATATCGTCACCATGTACTAAAACGAAGTCAAAGTGGATCGAAGCTCTAGATATTAAAACAGAAATACTTAACCTGCTGAAAAATAAAATAGGTAAAATTATCGAGGTCATAGGCAAGGAATTTCTGAGCAGAACTCCTATTCCACAAGAAATAATAGCAACAGTGAGCAAATGGCATTATGTCAACTTAAAGAGCTTCTGCACGGCAAAGGAAACAACCAACAGAGTGAAGAGATCACCTATAGTTTGTGAAAAATTTTCCCAGCTATGCCTCAGAGGACTAATATCTAGAAAATGTAAAGAATTCAAAACAATTAGCCCAATATAAAAGACCAAATCAAAAAATGGGTAACTGAAAAGTATAGACACTTCTCAGAAGAAATAAAAATGGCCAATAAATATATGAAAAAAATTTTCAACATCACTGGCCATTACAGAAATGCAAATTTAAAAACACTGACACTTTAATCTTGCTCCAGAAAGAATGGGCATCATCAAGAAATCAAAGAACAGCAAATCTAGGCATGACTATGGTGAAAAAAGAACTCTCCTACCCTGGTAGGACTGTAAATTCATACAACCATTATGGAAACCAATATGGACATTTCTCAATAAACTAAAACAAGAACTTCCATTTGACCTAGATAGTATCCTAATAGGAATCTTCGTGAAAGAGATAAAGACATCATGTTACTGTGGTACATGCATACCAATGTTTATAGCAGCATGGTTCACAATAGCTAAATTTTGGAAACAGACTACATGTTCTTCAAAAGATGAATGGATAAGGAAAATGTGGTATCTATGCATAATTGGATACCACTGAGTTACAAGCAAGGATAAATTTGAATCATTTGTAGGAAAATAGATGCATCTTGAGACCATATTTTTAAGTGAAATAAATCAGACACACAAACTTAGATACTATATGGTTTCACTCATATGAAAAGTCCAAAGTACAAATAAAGAGGAAAATAAAAGATTACTAAAAGAAAACAGAGAAATAGATCATTTGTAAATGGGAAAGGGACCAAGGTATGGAGGGTGGGGATAATGGAGAGGGAAGGGGGACATAAAAATAATTAAGATGTGTCATGCATATGTATCATTCACCCACAGTGAATCAATCACTACGTGTCACAAATTTGAACAAAAAATAAAAAACAAAAATGGGTGAAGGGGATCTAGAGATGAAGGGAAGGAGAGAAGGCAGAGGAAAGAGAATAAAAAGAATCAAGATATGTTAACTATATGTACTCCCTAAAATGAATGTAAAAAAGTACTGCAAATATGTACAATTTAAAAACTTTTAAAACTTAAAAATAGCAAGACCATGCCAAAAATTAGGAAGGATGAAAGAGTAAGGACCCTAAAAATTTAATTCTCCAAAACAGCAATGCAGAACCTGGCAAAAAGCTATCATAATCAAATTTTTATGAACTATTAAAATTAACCAAATGTTTCAAGCAATCCAGAGAGTATTTTTCAGAAAAATATCAGCTAAATCTTGGTAAAAACAGTGAGTTTTGTGGCTTTTTAATTCACCTAAATCCTATATCTTACTCTATCTCTAGCATTGATAAAGCCAGAATTCCTTGTGCTTGTAAGAGATGAAGCATAATGAACTCCATTTGAAAAGAAATATAATTTGTTTTGACCTATTAGGTGGCTCCCTAGGAGACCAGATCAAAGGATTATCTTTATCTTGCTTGACTCAGAAATCACCTACTGCTAAAGCCAATACCTGGGGTGTGTTTATAGAAAATATTTACATGCAAACATTTCAATGGTTGCAATCTCCAGCAGTAGCTAATACTTAGAGAAAACGACACTAACCCAAAGGATTTTAAGGAAATACTGGGAATGTTATACTTTGGGGTATAAGAGTGCTAATAACCTCCAATATATTTCTGAAAATCTACAAAAGCAAAATGCATGCTTAGAACTGTGTTCATCTTCAAGGAGACCCAGAAAAACCCTAATCTGTCATCCATGACTGCCTGGGCTAAGGGAGAAGTGATGTCAGAGGCCACACATGAGAAAACAGAGAAATGTTACAAAATTAGTTCATAAACAAGCAAATAGTCACGAAACAACAAGCACCTACTACTATAAACAGCAACAAAAAAACATTGGGAGAAGAAAGAACAAGATTTCCAGAGAAGCCACACTAAGGTATTTAAAATGTTAAATTTCAAACCATATGGTATATAAAGAAACAAAAATGCCTAGTCCATGAAACAAACAAACAAAAATCTTGGTCCATACACAAGGAAGAAAATCAATGGGAAGTTTAATAAGGTCTATACATTGAACTTAATAGACAAATACTTTAAATTGTTTGTTTAAAATGTAATCAAAGAGCTAAAGAAAACCATATATGAACAAACTACAGGAAAACATAAGAATAATGTCTCACTAAAGAATACCACTAAAGAATTTTTTAAATTCATTAAGTTTATTGGTACATTTTAGGTATACAATATGATGGCATTCATCACTGGGAATTTGTACCTGTACATGAATCTCTTGGTTCTTATTTTTTCCCCATTCCCCTGCCCTCCCTTCACCCCCTCCACCTCTCCCTATTTACAAAGACTTTGTTTCCATTTTTTCCTTTTCTTGTTTTTTTTCTTTTCCCTTCTTTCCTTTCCCCTACCCCTCATACTTCCCCTTCCCCTTCCTTACAAAATGGAGTACTACTCAGCCATTAAGAATGAGAAACTAGAATCATTTATAGCTAAATGGATGCACATTGAGGTCATACTCTTAAGTGAAATCAATAGAACACACATGTAAATACTGAACAGTTTCTCTGGCATGAGAAACTGAAAGTGTAAATGAGGATCAAAATGTGTAATAGATAATGTGAAATAGGGAAAAAGGGATCACTAAAGAATTTTAAATTACAAAAAAAGAAAATCTGGAGTTGGGGAAAAAAGAGAAAAGAGAAAAACTGGAGTTTAAAAAAAAAAAAGGAAAAGGAGATATTCCTAAGTGTGAAAGTATTACTTCAATAAAACTTGACTATAGAGACTCAGTAGCATACTTGGTGTGGTAGAAATGATCCTCACCAAAATTCACAACTAATTTCATGAGATGAGGTAGAGGGCTGGAAAGCCATAGAAGGACATAATCCAAGAGATGAAAGAAAAGGGTAGAAAAGCTGACCAAAATTCTGTAGCTAGCAATACTGTCCTTCAAGAATGAAGCAGAAATTAATTCATATTTGCTTGTAGATAAATAAATATAAGTATAGTTTGTTATTAGCAACTCTCCCCTACAAGAAATGCAAAATGGAGTATTTCAGAGTGAAATGAAAAACACTGGTAGTGACTTAAATCTATCTAATTGAAGAACAATAAATTAACTACATGGAAAAAAACCTTTAATATATTCATGCATTTTTCTTTCTATTTCCTTATTAATAATGTAAAGGATAACTGGATAAAATAATTATAAGTTTATATTAGAGGGTTGGTAGTGTAAAATAATGTAAGTTGTGTAAATGACAGCACAAAACAGAACATAAATAAAACAATTGAAGGAAAATGTTTGTGTCCTATGAAAGTTAAGTTGGAATTAGTTCAAAAAAGGGAATTAAAAGGGAATTTAAATGGTGCACTAGAAAATATTCAACTTGAAGGAAAGCAATCATGGATAAATTGAGAAAGAAAAATTGTAGGCTATAGATAGAGAAATTCAAATGGTAGAAGTAATTCTATCTTTATCATTCATTATTTGTATTAAATGTAAATGGAATAAATGCTACAATTAGAAAGCAAAGATTGACAGAATGAATTTTTTAATGATCTATATAGGTTATATGTTGTTTATAAGAGATCCACATTACATTCAAAGACACAGCTATCACTAATTAAAAGACAGGACACAAAGTAGACTTTAAGGCAGAAAATGTTATGATAGACAATGAGCATTATATAAAAATGTAAGAATCAAAAATTTTTAAAAAGTAATAAACATATAGGCACTTAACAGTAGAGCCCTAAGATACATTAAATCAGGTCAGATAATGGAATTGAGAAAAAGATCACAAAAAGAGTTGAAAACTTTAACACCTCACTTTTAATAATGGACAGAATACTTACACAGAAACTCCACAAAATAACATAAGGGGTGATCAAAAAACATGGTGAGTGTTTAAAATTTTTAAAAAATGTATTACAGTAAAGAACACATTGTTACTAATTGCCTTCAAAACAGTCTCTCTTTTCATGCACACTTACCATTCTTACTACTCTGTGAAGTAGTTCTTTAAATCTTCTTTCCTGAGTTTCCTTACAAGATGTGATCACACATTCAGTGAATGCTGCTGCCAAGGCATCCCGTGGGAAGATGGGTTTCTAAAATCATTACTGAGTCTTCTCATCTATCTTATGCATTGAATCTGGCACCGGAAGTCTCCTGGCCCTTCTCTAAAGTGAAAATGGCCATGAAAGGTAAACATTTTTAATAAATTCAGTACACTGAGGTATCATGACAGTGCAACTGAAAACATTCATGAAAGAGGAAAGTGGCAAGAATGGTAGGATAAATGTGTTCAAAACTTGAGCATTTTGAGGGGGATTAATGGCTATCTCTCTTTTATTATTATTATATATTTTTAATGTAAACATTAACTTTATTTTTCCATCATACCTGTTAGAATGGGGGAATGCAATAGTCCAACTAAACATATAGAACGTATCATCTCCTGATAGTCAAACTGACGTTATCCTCAAGTCTACCAGAAATATCATCCAACTATACTATTTGCTAACAAAACACACCTCATAAATTTAAAAAGGTTTTGTGTTACCCTTCTGTTTGTCTGACTATGGTGTTGGAGGGTGATTCAGTCCCTACTCTTGTGGCTCCGAGAGAGAAACATCAGCACAGAAGAGCATGACAGCAAAGGTGCTTCATCATGGCGTCCAGGAAATAGGAGTGGAACAAACCAAGAGAAGAAAGGAACAGATTCCCTCCCAGACACATCAAGAAGTGTGTGTTACTATTCTCCTGTGTGTTACTAAGCTCTCAATCCAATAAAGTTGGCAATTAAATTTAACTATCACAGGTTTAAAGCATACAAAGTATCATTTCTGACCACAAGAATCAATAACGAAGGACATCGTGAAAAATAGGTGAAATTAATTAATTGGCAGTCAAAAAGCCAATTAGTCAAATAAAATATTAGAACATAGAAAATACTTTCAGTTAAACACAAAGCAAAAACCATGGTATACCAAAGCTGATGGGATGCAGTGAAAGCAGTAAATCTTTAGTTCCATATGTTTTAATAAAAAGGGAAGAAGACTACACAATACTCTAAACTTCTAATTTAAGAAGGAGAAAAGGAAGAGTGAAAAATCCCAAAACATGGTGACAGAAATCAATAAATACTAGAGAGGAGATAAATAAAACAGAAAATAAAAGATAAGAGAATTAACAAATGGATAGTTCTTTGAAAAGAATCATAGACTTTCAGCTAGGATTGACAGAAAGAAAGAGAGAAAGAGAGAAGGAGAGAGAGGGAGAGAGAGAGAAAGAGATGGCTCCAGTTACTAAAATTAGGAAGAAAAATAGACATTACAACCTGCATTGCAGAAATAAAATGAGTATGAGAGAATAGACAAAATGTATAGAAAAACAATTTCCTAGAATCTAAAAAGGTTTTTCTCCTTGCTCTAAGTAAATATAAATAAAATAATCTTATTCTTCACGGTCCTTCAAAGGCCTAATATAATATAAGGGGAGGTTAGTGAGATCCTCTCTAGCAAGTCTGCAGCCCAAGCAGATGACATCTGGGTGACCAGGTGTCCCACAAATATACACATTTATGCTTATGATATCCCCAGGAAAATCTGAATATTCAAGACCTTGAAAGTTTGAGGTGGATTTTTCATTATCAAATCCTGAAGACTGGATTTGAAATCATGATTGATCCCCAGAAGGAGAGCTTAACATTCAGCAACTTCTACATGTTTTGTTATGGTATCGGACAGCTAATTTATGTTTTCAAAGAGAAGCTTGGGATAAAAGTGCAACTGATTGGGATGCCTGGTGGAGCCAACCACCTTTGTTGTATTGCACAATCTTTTGTTTATCCCGAGTCATGTTTTTAATCTTGTACTATAGAGATTTAAACAAATCCTTATAATTTAAGCAAATTTGGTAGAATTCACTAGGCATTGAAGCATGCATTAATCTTTTTAAAAATTTTAGGTA